>NC_054567.1:903734-1203734 GCF_017654505.1 Polyodon spathula | reverse complement strand
ACAGAATCTACATGTGATTGGGATACCGAAGGGTAGAGAAGGGCAACAACCAACAGCTTTTTTATTTGGGAAAGAGCAGTTTGATAGCACACACCAGTCCCTTGCTCCAAAGCCTCAACCTGGAGAGAGACCTCAAGCCATTATTGCCAGAATCCATCGCTATCAAGCAAAAGAGCGAATCTTG
Organism: Polyodon spathula; assembly: GCF_017654505.1. NCBI lineage: Eukaryota > Metazoa > Chordata > Actinopteri > Acipenseriformes > Polyodontidae > Polyodon > Polyodon spathula. The sequence continues at coordinate 1,203,550 of NC_054567.1, read as the reverse complement.
TGTCCCCGCCCGAGAGCATGGCCCCCTTCACTACCATGGCAAGAGAGTACACATCTGCCCTGATTTCAGCTCTGAGGTTTCGAAACACTGAGCATCTTTTGGAGGGGTTAAGTCTCAGCTTCATGAAGCAGGGATAAGATATGGTCTGCTAAATCCTGCACATCTCCAGATCACCTTTAACGGAACGAATCCCGATTCACATTCAACACTCCTGAGGAGGCTGTTTCTTTTTACAATGACCGCATTACTCCAAGCCTGGAGTCCACAGGTGCCGCTACTCCACAGGTTACCAGATGAGTATCCAACTTAATTGTGTTTTATGACCTTGTGACAGAAATACAATGAGTTCTGGTGATAAATCTCCCTCCCGACCTGTGAGGGAGCTAAAGAACGAGAGGAGAAGTATCTGGAAGGGCAGTTCGTTTCCGGGACCAGGAAATCGGTCAGCCTGGAAGGAAGCAAGACTCTGTTGTAAGACCGTATTGACCTGAAAGGTAAACAAGGGGCAGCTGCAAGTAATAAGGCAGCTGCAACCATTTACCTAGATGTCATGCAGGAGTACATATAGGGGCCAAGGAAATGCTGATCTTTTCCTTCGTTTGGGTAAAACGTTTGGAGAGAGAAGGAGCAAGAGAGGAACTTGTAGTGTTTTGTGATATACGTGTTGTGTTTGTTTAACTCTCTGTGTTTGTTTCACTGTAGACAGTTAAAGCACTACTCCGGAGCTGTCGCAAAGGGTCAGCACCATCTGTTTATCTTTGTTCGGGACTGTGACCTGTTTCTGTTATCCCAGAGCTTTACACATCGTTGTGTATTGCCAGGGATTGTTTTCTTTGTCGGTCACCAGACCTGGAAAAGCAATAAAGCACTTTTCACTAGATTATCGTTGTCTGCCTGTCACTCCTGCACCGCATCACCGCTACACCCGTTCCCCCTACCAACCACTTTGCCACAGACCTTTATTGTTTATTAGATTCACAACCGTTAATGTTTTTTTTTGTTACGCAAGCTTTGTGTGTACATTCTACCGAACTGTGGTGCTGAACCTTTGCTGACTTGTGGACTTTTAATGATAATATTGTTTCCCTTTTTTTGTTTGTTTACATTTTTTATTATTATTATTATTTGAATAATTATTATCCATCAAGGGGAAAAAGAAAAAGAGAAGGTATTATTTTTGTTACTGTGGTCATGTGTACCTACGTGATCCATTCATTTTTGATTTGTGTGGGGTTTTCTTTACATGGCACATAGTTCGATAGTGTCTGATATGAGATTCACAAGTTCCTTATTTATTTATTATTTTTTATCAATACTGTTCTCAGTTTCTTACAATTATAATTTGTGTGCTGTGTACCGCGGTGTGCATTTTGTGTTGTGTGTTAATGTTGGTGTATAGTCATTGGTACACGGGATATAAACGGGTCTGTGTAACATGAATGTTTAAAATGTATATTTGTATTTAGGCACGAGGATTGCACAGCACTTCATGTGCAAGTAAAACGTAATAATATGTGAGCACGGGAAATTGCACTTTATTAATTCACGTGCAGTTGTACAGCGACTCCAATTGAATGATTGATTAGCAATCGAGTCTCGGTACAGCTGCATAAAAGCTGCATGTTTTCACCCACTCGGGGTTGTGTGTTTGGTGAGTGGAAAACGGGATTGGAGATGGAGGTAATACGTATAATAATAATGATCATAGTAGTAGTAAAATATCTGCTCACCGTGTTTTGTTTAGTCCATTTTGTTTGTCTGTTTATTTTGGTGAATATGCCGTGTCCTGTTTTTGTTTGTTACAACTGTTTATTTTCTGTCTGTCTGTTCATTTATTAAATGCTGAGCGAGACCATTCGCTGAGCTCCACCAAACTCCACCTCTCGTTGTTTATTTCCTGTTTCTGGTCTGACGTCACCCACTCCGGCCATCTTTGTGACACGCTGTTATGTGCAAACGTGGTTGTCTGGGGTTTGCACACTCCGGTGTATGGAAATTTCTTTGCATTGGGATGTGTGAATGTCTGTCAGCAGCTGTATATTATCTTTATGTATTATTTACTATTTTGATTGGACCTGGAGTCACTCACAGTTGTGCAACTTATAATTCATATAATTGATTAATTGCAATTAAATTACCCAGTATTTTAGTTTTATTTATCTATTTGTGTTTATTTATTTATTTTTTTTTTAAGGAACACAGTACGTGCTCATTGTTTACAGCATAGAATACAATTGTTATAGATAAAATATCAGCTTGTAGTTTTATATGTGCTGGACCCTGGGTCTGATTTATTTCATTAACCTGCTTTAATTTTATTTTCTCTATTATGATTGTTGTTAAATCTCTAGCTATACAGCTTCTGCCAATTGACCTTTAATCACCATGTAGTTACCATGTTTCGTTTATTTATTTTTTCTCTGGATTTTGGATATCTGTATGGAAAGTACAATGAACCTAATTATTGTCTCTCCAATTACTATAGCACTCAGCTGTTAGACTTGGTGTCGGTAATAATGGTACTATTATTACCTACTCATATAGAACTTCTGACATTTAACTGACACACTTTGTAATCTGCGGGGTTTTTTCTGTGTGTGTGTGTGTGTGTGTGTGTGTGTGTGTGTGTGTATATATATATATATATATATATATGTATGTGTGTGTGTATATGTGTATGTACACATGGGTATATGTAACCGTTTCAAGCTTTATATGTTTCCTAGGTCTGCTTATTGTGTATGTAGGAGCACAAGTATTTAAGTGGTACTCAACTTGTGCAAGATGCACAGATCTGATATTGCAGTTTTCTGGGTGTGTGTACATCTCGTTTGGGGAGGTATTAAGAGGGTGGGAGGCTCCTCTTCCTAGGAGCTGGGGTGGGACGAACAACCAGTCCTGAGGTTGTCGTGGAATTGGTATAATATTTTTTTTTTTCTTCACACAAACACCTATATGTCCTTGCTCTTCAGTACTCCGAAAGGGGGATATGTTCTCTTACCCAATATTTATTTTTCACCCTTATTAGTGAATGGTAAATAGAAGGGTTTCCACGGGTGAGTGCCCTATTAACTTTATCACCTGGAATGTTAAAAGGCTCAACCACCAAGTTAAAAGAAATAAAGTACTAAACCATCTTTTACATCTAAAGGTGGGCATAGCTTTCCTCCAGGAAACTAATTTTCACACCACTGATCAATTTCGTATTCATAGGGGATGGGTGGGGCAGCTGTCCCACTCTAAATTTCATTCCAAATCCAGAGGGGCAGCAATATTAATTCATAAAGATATTCCTTTTACTATTGACCAAGTAATCGCTGACTCTAATGGACGGTATGTGATCGTGACAGGCAATCTCTATAATACCCCGGTGATTCTGGCCAACATTTATGCTCCCAACTGGGATGATAGCCAGTTTATTTATGAATTACTTTCATCTTTGCCAGACATTCACACCCACCATTTAATCCCTGGAGGTGATTTTAATTGTGTGCTTAACCCTTGTCTTGATCGCTCATCTACAAAACCGGCCTCTCTTTCCAAATCGGCCTTAGCCATACGTTCCTTCCTTGACCAGTATAGGGTATCGGACCCATGGAGATTTATGTTTCATACCGCTAGGGACTACTCTTTCTCCTGTCCACCACTCTCTCCCGCATAGACTATTTCCTGCTTCTAGGCTTCTTTCATTGGTTAAAACCTGCTCCTATCAGAGCATTGTGATCTCTGACCATGGCCCTGTATCAGTAGAGCTAGCCTTCCCTGACTGTTCTTTTTCTCGTAAGACCTGGTGGCTTAACCCCCTTTTGCTTTCCGATGGAGAATTTGTCCTGTTTATTACTTCTGAAATAATTATTTTCGTTGAAACTAACTGCAGCCCAGAGATCTCTAATTCCATCGTATGGGAAGCCCTCAAAGCCTATCTGTGTGAGCAAATAATCTGTTATACCTCTAAAGTAAAAAAGCAAGAATCTGCCAGACTTTCTGAACTTACTGACCTTATTCTCAACTTGATAAGCATTACGCTTCTTCCCCTACACCTGGCCTCTATAAAGAGCGTCTTCAATTACAAACTGAGTTTGTCCTGTTGTCCACTAAATATGCTGAGCAGCTGCTTCTCAAGTTCCGTCACACTGCATATGAATTTGGAGACAAAGCCAGTAACTCTTAGGCTCGCCAATCTGCTGCCATACGCTTATTACCCAGATTAACACCTCTGCAGGCCCCTCAGTGGTTAATCCACAAGACATAAATAATACATTTGTAAAGTTCTATACTTTATACAACTGAATCTGCAGATGATTCTTCTTTATTTAATTATTTCTTTCATAACCTTAATATTCCTACTGTCGACCAACAGTCCAAAACCACTCTGGAGGAACCAATCTCTCTCCCAGAGATAGAATAAGCCATTAGATCTATATAAAACAGCAAATCTCTTGGTCCGGATGGATTTCCTGTGGAATTTAACAAGAAATTATCTGCTTTTATTTCCCCGCTGCTTTCTTCTGTTTTCAGAGACTCCTTATCTTCAGGACTTCTCCCTCCAACTCTTTCTCAAGCTTATATATGTCTTCTACTAAAGAAAGAAAAAGATCCCCTACATTGCGTTTCCTATAGGCCAATCTCTCTCCTCAACACCGAATGCAGTCGACAAGATCTTGCCCTCTGCTCTGCTCTGCCGCTGTCACTTGCTGGTCAGCCAATATTCATAAAATCACATATTGGACAGAACACAACTCTAATAACAGAAGCCCATTCTGGGTGGATCTGGAAGCCTCCTTCTGTTGATTATCCTACTTATCTGCCTTGGCTTGCTCTTCTATCCCGTTATGTGCAAGTCAATCTAGCTCCAGTCCCATAGTCCAGCACACTCTTAAAATCTGGTCTCAATTTAGATGACACTTTGGCCTACAGAGAGTCTCCATACTTACTCCAATCATTCTAAACCACTTATTCATACCGTCTCAAATGGATTCAGCTTTTCAAATTTGGCGTTCAAATGGGACCAAAGCATTCATTGAACAGCTCTCCTTGAAATTTAATTTACCTCATTGTGAGCCAACTGGGTCCCTGTCTGATCGGGGAGGCTCAGGCAGCATATCAGGCCATGACCAACGAGGAGGCTAGCCAGTACGACCTGGTCAAACAGGCCATCCTCCGACGCCTCAATATCACGGGGGAGACACATCGGAAACTTTGTGACCACATGGTGCACTGGCTCAACCCGGCAGAAAAAACGGGTCAGCAAATGGGGGAAGCCATCGTCCTGGAGCAGTTCTGCCATGTGGTCGGTGCCGAGACCCAGGGATGGATACGGCGCCACAATCCGACCACCTTGGAGGCCGCCGTCAGACTTGCGGAGGATTATGAGGACTCCCTGGTCTCCGTAAAGACCGGACTACTGACCCCTCTCAGCGCTCCCATCACCCGCGGATCAGTGCCCTCGTCTCTCCAGTTGGGAACCAGACCTCCCAGATCACCAGCCTCAATGGGCCGGCCCACCTCCCTACCATGGAGACAGCGGTTGGCCCCCAGCTGGGGTAGATTTACTGCCCCCGACACGCTGCAGTATCAGCAGCGGGACAGACAGCTAACCCCAGTGCCTTCTGCCCCGATCGTCTGTTTCAGGTGTCATGAGCCTGGACACATCGCCCGCTTGTGCCCCGCGGCAATAGAGTGCAACGTGGCGACCTGTTGTCTGGCATCTGAGGCAGGTAAGGTACGGGGAAAGGGTCAGGAGGGGCCTTGTATTATTGATGTAGTGGTTGGTAATGTGAGTACCCATGCTTTAGTGGACTCAGGGTGTGCACAGACCTTAATTCAAACGTCTCTCTTAGGCGGTATGTCGTGGCAGCCACAAGGCAAGGTGGCGATCTCCTGTATCCATGGAGACACGGCGACATATCCCACCCTAAAAGCATACGTGTCGATAGGCTCGACACAACGCCACCTCATAGTGGGGGTGGTGGAAAGGCTGCCGCATCCCGTAATCCTGGGTCGGGACTGGCCACAGTATCGACAATTGCTCCAAAAGGCAGTCCCAACCACACACGTAACCGTGGCAGACAGAGCAGGGGAAACGATTGGTGATATTTTTCCCCTGCAAGCCGACCTGTTTAATTCTCTTTTTCGTCCTAGGAAAACAAAGAAAGAGAGACGGATCGAAAAATGGGAAGGTGCATCTCTGAAACGAGGCTGGGGACTGGTGGGAGAGAGCGCAGTTGGTATCAAACGCCACTCAAAGGGAGTCGGTACGCAGTGTGACCGAGGGGGCGAGGTTACTGGGCCATCCAGGGCAGATGCTACTCCAGCCCCTCTCAATGTACCGGACATGTGGGGCTCAAGCGCGGACCTAGTGTGGGACCAGAAAAATGACCCCACACTGGTGCACACTTGGGAACAGGTCCGGTCTATTGAAGGTAAGGACGTTGAAGGCGCTGGGGCGCTGAGTATATCCGCACTTCATTATCAAGGGGCAATTACTGTATAGGGTAAACCCTGCCACGGGCACAGGACAGCCTGTAACACAATTGATGGTTCCCCTGTCGTGTCAGCCTGAGGTCATGAGGCTGGTGCATGACATCCCCTTTGCAGGACACTTGGGAGCCGACAAGACGAGGGAACGCATATTGGCTCGATTTTATTGGGTAGGACTTCATAATGAAGTGTCGAAATATGTAGCCACATGACCAGACTGCCAGCGAATAGCGCCGGATCGAGTGCGCCCCGCTCCTTTGGTCCCACTGCCAATTATTTCCACTCCCTTTGAGCGCATTGCAATGGACATAGTTGGCCCTTTGCTACCTTCTGACTCTGGGTATACGCATATATTAGTAGTGGTGGATTATGCAACGCGATACCCAGAGGAAGTTCCATTGAGGTCCACTAGTGCCGCTGCAATAGCCAAAGAACTAGTACAGATTATGTCGAGAGTAGGGATCCCCAAAGACATACTGACTGACCATGGGACTAACTTTCTGTCTCAAACGCTACAGCAGGTGTATAAAATATTAAAAATACGTCCCATCAGGACGTCTGTTTATCACCCACAATCGGACGGTTTGGTGGAACGTTTTAATCAAACATTAAAACAGATGCTGAGACGATTTGTGAATCAAGAGCAAAAACATTGGGCATCGTTTCTCCCCTACCTCCTTTTTGCAGTGAGAGAGGTGCCGCAGAGTTCAACAGGGTTCTCCCCCTTTGAGCTCCTGTACGACCGACAACCTCGCGGTATCCTCGATCTGTTGAGAGAGGGGTGGGAGGAGCACAAAGGCTCGTCCAAAAACGTAGTGCAGCATGTGCTCCTACTCCGTGATCGCCTGGATTTGGTCGGTCGTTTGGCCCAGGACAATCTAAAATCGGCACAGCACCGACAACAGCAGCATTACAACAAAAATGCACGGATTCGGACCTTTCGGCCAGGAGACAAGGTAATGCTGCTTCTTCCCATGTCGGAATCGAAGCTATATGCTAAATGGCAGGGGCCATATGTTTTTAGGTGATTCGGGCTATAGGGAAAGTTAATTATGAAATTCGACAGCCCGATCGCCGTAATGAACGGGAAATTTACCATGTCAATTTATTAAAGCCCTGGCAGGCAAGGGATGCCTTATTTATAGCCCCAGGTGAGGTAGAGGATGATTTTGGACCCTGTATAGAGGCTCCTAGCATACAGAACATTCAAATGGGGGAACAGTTACTCCCAGATCAGCAGAGAGATCTGCGTAGGTTAATTGAGGAGTTCAGGGATGTTTTTTCTGATGTGCCCAGCAAAACTAATCTCGTTGAATATGACATTATCTCTCCCCCAGGTGTCATGGTTCGAGAGAGACCTTACCGGATCCCAGAAAGTCGACGAAGTGGCGTTCGCAAAGAGGTGCGGGGGATGCTCGAGCTTGGGGTGATTGAGCCTTCCAGGAGCGAGTGGTGCAGTCCAATTGTGATAGTCGCCAAAAAGGACGGCACCAACCGCTTCTGCGTTGATTTCCGCAAGGTGAACGCTATTGCCAAGTTCGATGCATATCCCATGCCTCGGGTCGACGAGCTTCTAGACAGACTGGGAACGGCGAGGTTCATCTCGACTTTGGACCTGACGAAGGGATACTGGCAGATCCCATTAACCCGCAGATCACGTGAGAAAACGACATTTTCTACCCCTGATGGTTTGTTTCATTTCACAACCATGCCGTTTGGGCTACATGGTGCACCTGCTGCCTTTCAGAGACTAATGGACCAGGCTTTACGCCCACATCATGAATATGCAGCAGCGTATATTGATGATGTGGTGATTTACAGCTCCACCTGGCGGGAGCATTTGGCTAGGGTCGCAGCCGTCTTGTAGTCTCTGAGGGTAGCCCGGCTGACAGCTAACTTGGGTAAATGTGCCTTTGCCAAAGAAGAAACACAATATTTGGGATTTATTATGGGACATGGGCAGGTGAAACCCGTCGCCACCAAAGTCCAGGCTTTGATGGACACGGCAATCCCGAAAACCAAGTCCCAGGTGAGGTCTCTCTTGGGGTTGGCCGGTTATTACCGTCGATTCATCCCCGAGTATGCCACAGTGGTAAACCCTCTAGTGAACCTCCTAAAAAGAGCGCACCAAATTTAATTAAATGGACAGGGGAATGTCAGGGAGCCTTTGATACCATTAAGCAATGACTCTGCCGAGCCCCCGCCCTGATCACACCAGATTTTGATAAGGAATTCCTCCTCCACACCGACGCTTCTGATGTTGGTCTGGGGGCGGTCTTGTCCCAGCAGGTCGACGGAGTAGAACACCCCATCCTCTACATAAGCAAGAAAATGCTCCCTCGGGAGCGCAATTACTCCGTCATAGAAAAGGAATGTCTGGCCATTAAATGGGCCACTCAGACCTTACGTTATTACCTCTTGGGTCATTCATTCAATCTCGTCACTGACCACGCCCCACTCAGATGGTTAAGCACGATGAAGGATAGCAACGCCCGGATAACTCAGTGGTATCTGGCGCTGCAACCCTTCATGTATTTCATGACACACCGTGCAAGGAAAGATCATCAAAATGCGGATTACTTTTCCCGGGAGGGGGGTATAATGGGTAAGGTAGATTCAGCCGAGTGTTCCTTCGGCTCCACTCTGAGCGGTGGGATATGTGACGGAGAGCGAATGAATCCGAATCAAAAATCTCCCTCTCGACCAGTGAGGGCACTGTACAACAGGAGCTGCGGGCTTCCTACTGAATGGTTGGGCAGTTCATCCTGGGGACAGTCGGGAGCCGGCCATTCAGGAAGAGGGCGGCGTTACGGTACCTGGAGTCATCGCCCTAGTACGATGAGCGAAGTTTCAGTCATGAATTGGAGGAGACGTGATTGAACTAGCTATCGGAGGGGGCGGGGCTTAGGGTACTTTAGGGGGACGTGACGCCGTAATCGGCTCCTTTGTTGTGGTTAATGGGAGGAGACAAGGACAGAATCTTGAATGAAGTGTGGGTTCATTGAGGAGTATTGTGTTTGTTTTACCAGACGGCTGATACGAAGCTGGAGCTGCAGCAAGAAGCCCGGACCTGAACGCGCACGAGCACCTGCACCAGAGCACCCAGTTTGGAGACGTGTTTTTGTGTTTATTATTTCGGGACTGCAACCCCTTTGTTTTGTAGCTGGTAATACCCATTGCTGGGTAGAATCAGCTTTATTATTTTGGGTCGAGTTTTCACTGGCAATACCCATTGCTGGGTAGAGCCAGCTTTATTATTTGAAACCCGGTTTAAAAAGGGCATTAAAAGAAACCTGACCGGTAGACTTCGTGTTTGTCCTTTGTTGGAGCACCTCAACTCACCTATACACCGGAGCACTACAAACCACTTTGCCACACTCATTCACACTTTTTTCACTATTTACAAATTAGACATTTTACCAAAAAATTTAGTCAATTTCCATTTTGCCTCCTCTAACCCTTATTGACAGTTTGCTGCAGCTGAACCCCAATGGTAGAGGTCTGATATCTAAAATCTACAATATTCTGACTTGAGTCTTATCAGCAGTGAAGACACTCTGGGAGCAGGATCTGAGCATCACTTTTTCAGATGATCAGTGGGAGGCTGTTCTAGCTTGTGTACATTCTTCTTCCCCTTGTGTTAGGCACAGGCTTATCCAATTTAAAATTCTACTAAATTAGTACTAAAAAGTAGATACTGACCCAGCCTGTAATAGATGCAAACAGACTCCTGCCTCTTTAATCCACATGTTCTGGTCCAGTCCCAGATTGGATCTCTATTTTTGAAACATTCTCCCTAATTTTCCATTTAAATATTGATCCAACCAACTTATTGCAATCTTTGGAGTTCTACTAGCAGACACAGCCTTACAAAAAACCTAGTCTTATGCCATAGCTTTTTCATCCCTACTGGCGAGGTGCCTGATACTTCTGAATTGGAAGCAAGCTGCCCCACCCTCTCGCACACAGTGGATCAGGGAGGTTATGCAACATCTTATATTGGAGAAAATTAACTTTACATTAAGAGGTTCCAAAGACAAGTTTCAAGGTGTGGTTGCCCTTCATGGAATACTTTGAGAACTTACATATTCAAACTTGGACATAGGTCAACATATCTCTTGTTTGTATATGTTCCCTTTATTTATTTATTTATTTATTTTAATTCTTATTTACTTATTTTATTTACTCTTTATTTTCCTCATGAGTCAAGGAGTATTGGTGTATCATATTCTTATGAATTATTGAATGTAATTATATATTTATGATTTAATCCTTACCTAAGTACTATCCTTACCATACTTACATATGTAAGATGTAAAGATATTGCTGCTCTAGAAAGAGTGCAAAGAAGAGCGACCAGAATTATTCCAGGCTTAAAAGGCATGTCATATGCAGACAGGCTAAAAGAATTGAATCTGTTCAGTCTTGAACAAAGAAGACTACATGGCGACCTAATTCAAGCATTCAAAATTCTAAAAGGTATTGACAGTGTCGACCCAAGGGACTTTTTCAGCCTGAAAAAAGAAACAAGAACCAGGGGTCACAAATGGAGATTAGACAAAGGGGCATTCAGAACAGAAAATAGGAGGCACTTTTTTACACAGAGAATTGTGAGGGTCTGGAATCAACTCCCCAGTAATGTTGTTGAAGCTGACACCCTGGGATCCTTCAAGAAGCTGCTTGATGAGATTTTGGGATCAATAAGCTACTAACAACCAAACGAGCAAGATGGGCCGAATGGCCTCCTCTCGTTTGTAAACGTTCTTATGTTCTTATATTTTATGTTTAACATGATTTTCTTTTCTGTTCTAAACTAAAAGCTGATAATAAAAAGATATTTAAAAAAAATAAAATAAAAAAACAAACAGGGATAAAAATAACATTTGCATCTGTGACAGCTTGTTTTGAGGTAAAACGATAATGAAGGGGGGCTGAAGCAGCAAGACAAGAACAAAGGGCAAAAACTAACCCTACCTCTCTGTATACTGCATATTTTACAACCATGCTTCTACAACAAATCTGTGGTAAAGTGACATATTTTTTTCCCTGTACAATGAATAACTGTGAGGTATCTCTTATGACAGGCACTGATCAAACAGAATTACTCCCCTACATAAAGGATGAAAAGTCTCCTACTAAAAGTGAAAAGCTTACACGATTCTTTTTTCGTCAGTAGTCTGCATGACTGATGGAAACAGACACACACTTTTTAATGTCGGAGTACTAAAGGAATCTAACATGCTCTGTCAGATTAAACAAATGATAAAAGAGACATTTTGACAAAAGGGTAATTTCACAGAAAGTTAATTTCGAAACACACTTCCTACTGTGAAATACTATTGCAAGGTTGTGCTTTGAGCAGGATTGATTGAATCACAGTCCAGTTATTTTGATGATGCTTCCTTCTTAACGCTGGTCCTTACTGTCAAAACACATTGCTAAAACATTCCACCATTCCAAGAAAATAAGCTTTTAAAACATAAGAAAGTTTACAAACGAGAGGAGGCCATTCGGCCCATCTTGCTCATTTGGTTGTTAGTAGCTTATTGATCCCAAAATCTCATCAAGCAGCTTCTTGAAGGATTCCAGGGTGTCAGCTTCAGCAATATTGGCAAGTAAAGGAGCTCCCAAGTGGAACATCCGGTAAAGGCGCTCCGTGTGGAGTGCAAGATGTGCCCTATAGCCTTTTCCATTGACGACCAAGGGGCAGCACACAATTGGTCCAGCACCACCCGGGGGGGGTGGGTTTAGGTCGGCCAGGGTGTCCTTGGCTCACCGTACACCAGCGACCCCTGCAGACTGGCCAGTGCCTGCGGGCTTGCCTGTAAGCTGCCTGGAGCTGCGTTGTCCTGTAGCTTCGAGGTGGGTGCATGGTGAGTCAGCAGTGTGAAAATAAACGTCGGCTGACAGCACACACTTCGGAGGACAGCATGTGTTCATCCTCGCCGCTCCCAAATCAGCGCAGGGATGGTAGCGGTGAGCTAAGCCTAATTAATAATTGGATATTCTAAATTGGGAGAAAATGATAAAAAAAATAATAATTGTGGACTACTAAATAAAAATACATTAAAAAAAAAACATAGGCAAGTGTCTTTTAATAATTTGAACTAAAGAAACCGAGTTTCATCACAATTGGATGAGTGTGACCTTTTTAAATACCTGTGTATCCTGTATCTGAGCTCTTCTATGAAGTTACATTTAAGCTGGTTTCTTTTATGTTACTGAGACAGGATATAAAGACTATAAAGATGGTGGTTATAGACAGAACGGAAGGTTCTGTGAATATGCACTTTTAAGGGACGTGGTTTATCTGCCATTGGCCAGGAAAGGCATTTCTCTCACAGGGATGTGCCTGGGGTTGTTTACTGTTGAGTGGATGCCGGTAACCTTCGATCTATATCTTATGTCTGGGCTGCATTGATTGATGTCTGCTTGGCATCTTGTGTGTCTTTTTACTTTTCTGCTGCGTCAAGTTTTTCAGTCCTTCATAGAACAGTTAATGCAAGCATTCTACCTAGAAAGAATAGAACTACTGTTAGTCAATAAATGTCCAGCCATGTGGCAGTCCTGCGTCGAGAATCCAGTTTGCCAATAGATGTGTGTGATGAATTCAGGCACTTATAAAATGTGATGGATTAGATGGATTGGCAGCACTGGAGACTGACGGCTCTCTTACCTACAATACAATAGAATACACAATTACCCACCATGTTCCCTTCCATAACAAGCCTGTCATTGACAGACATCCCTATGATGTAAAAGAGGAAGTGTGAAGTGCAGACAGATGGACAGATGCCTCTATAGAACCCTGTTCTACTACAGGTAATAACAAGAAATTTAATCAAGAGTGAGGATCAGAAAGCCTTTTAATTATTAGAAGGGGCGAGGTTCTCCTGGTTAAGGTTGAGACACCTGCATTGCTACATACTGGTCCACTGTTGTAATAAATCAGCTATTGAGGGAATATGATCCTGCTCCCTCTATTGCAGATGCTGTTCTTTGGAGGAGAGGCAGGGGTATTGAGAAATCCATTCATGGTGGTGAAGGGTTGAAGGTGTTTTGTGCAAAACCAGCATCTCATTGTTCAGCTAAACAATTCCTGCACCCTCTGGGTCAATTGCAGTATAGCAGTGATTTAATCCACATCAAGTGGACTAAACTGCAGACTAGAAAATCCTGCTTATCAGTACTAACTTCATCCCGATTGCATGGTCAAAAGTTTTGCATCACCCTGTAGAATGAACACATTTTGCTTCATAAAGTGTAATGAAACCTGCTGAGTAATGTTATGTTCATATATTGAATTACATACTGCTGTGTAGTTTTCCATATATTTATCAAAAAACTGACATATTGAAAAATATGACATTTCAATCTAACATGAAATACTGTACTACTATGATGGCTTCCGGTAGACTTTTGCAATGTGATTTTATAGTTTCCTTGACTACATGATGTTAAATAAAAGATCTAAATTATGTCCATATAGTTTTTTTGTTTTTTTTATGGTCTCAATCCTAAAATTCTAGGCAATGAAAAACTTTTGGCCTTAGTTGTATAAACCCTTCTTTACTAAACCGATATGTGGAATTCAGTGTCAGATAAATATATAAAGGGATCCCTGTACAAAAAGAAAGACACATTTTTATTACATCAAAGATATTTGAGTAAAAATAAATGCACATTTCGAACTGGCTGATCATACTTGCATTTAAGCTGTCGGCCTTGCTGCATAGGCACATTAGTAGTTGTTTATAGTTAACGCATATTAACTGTCATTGTATTGCATTAAACAGAAAATAGTATAAAGGTACATGATTAAAATGTAGGGCACACATATATTGTGCAAGACTTTATTTTCATGGATTTGATTGCCTTACGTGACATAAGAAATGTACTGAATAAAGTTTTCAGATGTGTTAGTCATTTCAGAGGGGAAAATGCAGCTATCTGCAAAGAAAAATGCATGCAATAAGTGCTTAGGATGAGCAAGTATACTGAGTTAGTCTTATCCTTCACAGTACTAAATGAATCCACTTGAACAGGATCATCACCAATCTGATTTAGTAGGCTGCAATCAGGATCTTGTTCAGTCTGATTTCACAGACGATCCACGGTGATGATTAACTGCAATCGGGATTAGAAGGTGTACTAACTTTAGTCTAATCAAGTGGACTAAACCTGCTTAATCCACTAGTGAGACAGATCAAGTGGATTAAATTTGGTACACTGCAATTAAATAAATTTGGTACGCTGTCAGTCTCTCAGAATGAACCCCAATAGGTGTCTACAGTACACCAATGCTATCGACAACACGTCACAACTCACTCCAGGAAGCGCATGGATCAAGATCCCATCTTTGTATACAGCTGTATGTACTAAACCAATAAAGCCTGTATTGTTCAACAGATCTCAGGGCAGCCCACTCTGCCTGCCTCTGCCTATTACTGTAGTTCCCTCACACAGCTTGCCTAATGTTTAGCACACTTTCAGCCTGTTTAGTTTGCTTTCCTGCATTCCCTCACAGCTGTAAAGATCCTCGAGCAGGTTCAGAAGCATTTAAACTAGAAAGGAAGGGGGGAGAAATCAACAAAAAACAGAAGGGAGACCGCATCAAAACAAGAACAACAACTCAGGTAAGACAACCATTAAATGTATTTATCTAAATGCTAGAAGTATCAGAAACAAAATTCTAGAACTTGAAGCTAACAGGTAACTGTTACAGAAACGTGGTTATCTGAGAGTGATGGGGACGAATATAATATTTGTGGGTATACACTGTATAGGAAAGACAGGCAGGACAGAAGAGGAGGAGGGGTAGCGCTATACATAAGAAACAGTCTTGAAGCCCAGGTGTTAAACCTGGACAAAGAAAATAAAACCGAATCAATATGGGTCAGAATAACAGACAAAAATTCAAAAGGCATAATAATAGGAGCATGCTATAGACCGCCAGATTCAGACGGTGAGCACAATAATCTGTTATACAATGACATTAGAAATGTGTGTAGCAAAGGAGAAGCCATACTAATGGGGGATTTCAACTTCCCCCAGATAAAATGGGAAAACCCGGTGGGTAGCGCGAAGGATGAAATAGAAATGGTGGAAATGACAAATGACTGCTTCCTAACACAATTTGTGAAGGCACCCACTAGAGGGGAGGCATGCCTTGATTTAGTCTTTTCAAATAACGAAGATAGAATAACTAAAACAGAGGTCAGAGAACCACTGGCAAACTCAGACCACAACATGGTCTCATTTGAAGTGTTTTTTAAATCCCCAAAAGTAAAGACTAAAGCTAAGGTTTACAATTTTAGAAAAGCAAACTATGAAGGTATGAAACAGAGACTAACAGAAGTAGATTGGAGTAAAATAGAGAAAACACCCACAGAAGAAGGATGGTTGTTCTTCAAAAATGTAGTACTAGAGGCGCAAAACAATTATATCCCTAAAGTAGACAAATCTAAATGTAAAACTAAATTGCCAAAATGGTTTAATAGATCAATTAAAAAAAATATTCAGTGAAAAAAGGCACTTTACAGAGCATTAAAAAAGGACCAAAAAGAAAGTACGCAGAAAGAGTACACGGAACTGCAAACGCAAGTCAAAAAGGAAGTTAGAAAGGCCAAGAGAGAAATAGAAATGAACATTGCTAAGGGAGCTAAAACCAATTCCAAAATGTTTTTCCAATATTACAACAGCAAGAGAACATTCAAAGAGGAGATTAAATGTTTAAGAGATACAAATGGCAAAATCGTAGAGGAAGAAAAAAAAATAGCAAATATGTTAAATGATTACTTTTCACAAGTTTTTACAAAGGAAGATACTGACAACATGCCCCACATGTCATCCAGTTCCTATCCAGTTTTAAATAACTTTAGCATAACTGAGGCAGAAGTGTTAAAGGGACTAGGAGCTCTTAAAATAAACAAATCCCCTGGGCCGGATGAGATCCTCCCAGTAGTACTCAAAGAAATGAAAGAAGTAATTTACAAACCGCTAACCAAGATCATGCAGCAGTCTCTTGACACAGGGGTGGTACCGACAGACTGGAAAATTGCAAACGTAATACCGATCCACAAAAAGGGAAACAAAACTGAACCAGGTAACTACAGACCAGTAAGCCTGACTTCTATTATATGCAAACTTATGGAAACTATAATAAGATCCAAAATGGAAAATTACCTATATGGTAACAGGGTACTGGGAGACAGTCAACATGGTTTTAGGAAAGGGAGATCGTGCCTAACTAACTTGCTTGATTTTTTTGAGGATGCAACATCGATAATGAATAATTGCAAAGCATATGACATGGTTTATTTAGATTTCCAGAAAGCTTTTGACAAAGTCCCGCACAAAAGATTAATTCTCAAACTGAACGCAGTTGGGATTCAAGGAAACACATGTACATGGATTAGGGAGTGGTTAACATGTAGAAAACAGAAAGTACTGATTAGAGGAAAAACCTCAGAATGGAGTGTGGTAACCAGCGGTGTACCACAGGGATCAGTATTAGGTCCTCTGCTATTCCTAATCTACATTAATGATTTAGATTCTGGTATAGTAAGCAAACTTGTTAAATTTGCAGACGACACAAAAGTAGGAGGAGTGGCAAACACTGTTGCAGCAGCAAAGGTCATTCAAAATGATCTAGACAAGATTCAGAACTGGGCAGACACATGGCAAATGACATTTAATAGAGAAAAGTGTAAGGTACTGCACACAGGAAATAAAAATGTACATTATAAATATCATATGGGAGATATTGAAATTGGAGAAGGAATCTATGAAAAAGACCTAGGAGTTTCTGTTGACTCAGAAATGTCTTCATCTAGACAATGTGGGGAAGCTATAAAAAAGGCTAACAAGATGCTCGGATATATTGTGAAAAGTGTTGAGTTTAAATCAAGGGAAGTAATGTTAAAACTGACCTCATCTTGAATATTGTGTTCAGTTCTGGTCACCTCGCTATAAAAAAGATATTGCTGCTCTAGAAAGAGTGCAAAGAAGAGCGACCAGAATTATTCTGGGCTTAAAAGGCATGTCATATGCAGACAGGCTAAAAGAATTGAATCTGTTCAGTCTTGAACAAAGAAGACTACGTGGCGACCTAATTCAAGCATTCAAAATTCTAAAAGGTATTGACAGTGTCGACCGAAGGGACTTTTTCAGCCTGAAAAAAGAAACAAGGACCAGGGGTCACAAATGGAGTTTAGAAAAAGGGGCATTCAGAACAGAAAATAGGAGACACTTTTTTACACAGAGAATTGTGAGGGTCTGGAATCAACTCCCCAGTAATGTTGTTGAAGCTGACACCCTGGGATCCTGCAAGAAGCTGCTTGATGAGATTTTGGGATCAATAAGCTACTAACAACCAAACAAGCAAGATGGGCCGAATGGCCTCCTCTCGTTTGTAAACTTTCTTATGTTCTTATGTTCTTATGTTCTCAATGAGTTCTATATGCAGCCTTGATAAAGTTTTTTACATCAGATTAAACTTTCAGCTGTATTTCATTTATTTTTATTTATGTGTGTATATATCAAGAAGTTTTTTTATTTTTGGCCTTCGGCTAACATTGACAGGAAATAAGATCTGTTTATAAATAGACTCCAAACTTAAAATGTAAATGTGCTTTGTGCAATTGAGTTTGTTTTACACACAGTTCAAAGTGATAGTATATCTAGCTGTGCAATGGAACAACCCAGGATCGCTCATCATGCCTCAGCTGGACTTGGTTGAAATAGTCACTCTGGATTCATTAGCACACTGTCAGCTCTTTCAGAACAACTTAAACACATCGGGCTACATTCTCAAAGCTACTTGCTCCAAATCTTCATCAACACAATCCCCTCCCCAGTAATGTTGTTGAAGCTTACACTCTGGGATCCTTCAAGAAGCTGCTTGATGAGATTCTGGGATCAATAAGCTACTAACAACCATACGAGCAAGATGGGCCGAATGGCCTCCTCTCATTTGTAAACTCTCTTATGTTCTTAAGAAACATCTTATACAGGTTTTTTTTTCTTGTTTGGTAACCTTATTGAGTGCATTCTTCCTTTTTGAAGAAATTGCACCAATCACTATTTTGTGTTTAAATAGCTTTGAGAATTGACCCCTTGTTAGTGTTGGATTGGCAGCATTGGGTGTCCCCTCTATGTCTACGCAGATCCCAAAACCTGCCGGCAGCAACCATCGATTCTTCAATAGAGAGCAACCATCGATTCTTCAAAAGAGAGCAACTACCGATTTTATTCAATAAACAGCAACCACTGATTCTTCAACAGAGAGCAACCATCGATTCTTCAATAGAGAGCAACCACAGATTCTTCAGTAGAGAGCAACCATCGATTCTTCAAGAGAGCAACCATTGATTCTTCAAGAGAGCAACCATCGATTCTTCAATAAAGAGCAACTACTGATTCTTCAATAGAGAGCAACCACTGATTCGTCAACACAGAGCATGCTATAGAGAGGACTTTTCCACATTTTATTGTGTTACAACATGGAATCAAAATGGATTTAATTAGGAGTTTTTGCCACTGATCAACACAAAAAAAATCCATAATGTCAAAGTGAAAAATAAAATTTACAAATTGTTCTAAATTAATTGCAAATATAAAACAGACGGTATTGAGCCCTTTTTATTACTTAAAAAGTGCTGCATTGGGCTTGCTGCTAGTTCCCTTGCATTTTGTGCTGAAAGCTGGCTTGCCACTTTTCACAGAATCAGTAGCTCCTAAATCGCAGCCTTTTTTCTGTTTCTTATACTGTCTTGAGCACCTGCTCGCTACGCGTGTTAGGCTGCTTCTCTTTGTGTCTGTCGCCTGCGAGTCAACTGCCGGTGCAGTATTGTGCGTTTTTCACCCCCTTTTTTATTTGGGAGAGCGCTGTTACTCCACCAGGACTAGACCTGCCTTGTCCCCGTTGTTGAATTACTCTAATCAGTACATTGCCTTGGATAAGTGTCTGCTAAATAAATAAAACAAATTATTTATTTTAACAGTAATAAAAAATAAAAAAGAGAGAGAACACCCAATGGCTGAAAGCGGCACACACAAATCTTGAGTCCTCTGTAGTGAGATTTTGTTAGCACTAGAAAACAAAAAGCAGGAGCGAGCATAGGCAGTCCAAGCACTGACACAAACTGGAGATAGTTTACCAGGTGAACTCACCTCTGATCACCAAGCCCCAGACCAGACCCAGCCAGGCACATCACCCAGTGAAATAAATAGCACTCACACTACTACACAAGATAGTGCCAAGTGCTCTTAACTAATAGATTTAATCCTTAAACAAAACATAGAAAACCGTGCACAAAGAATAAGCAACAAGATTGTGAAACATTACAAAATACTAATAAAAAGAACCAAGCCACATGCGTGCTCTAACGTGCTCTAACCATAAATAAATCAGCCATTTGGTTAGAGAATCATTCAAAGAAAACATTAAAAACAGTGACCTCTGGAGTTCAGAGAAACGTCCGTCCTGTACACAAACTACACTGGCACTCTCCCTACAACAACACCCAATAAAACAATACATACTTAAAAACAATTCAAATAGTAATCGAGGGGCGGGGGGCTTGCCAAACTCTAGAACCCAGGACACACCAACACAGCAGACAAACAAATGAACTCTTATCCTACTTTTCCAGGTGCATTTTATATACAAGGTAATTAAGCCTTGATTGCTGTTAATTATGGCCATTACCTGTACTGTTATTCCCACCTGTTACACATGATTATATCTGCTGAGTAACATTTGTGGGGCAATGTGGAGAAGCTCTGGTCCCCACTGCTTGTGCTAGTTTCATGGATAAATGGATATAGAAATAGAACATTATAATATTTGGGGTTTGCCCTTAGTAGGACACATGGATACTTTATAATATTGGAGCATGTGCCTTTCAAGTCCTTCATTACAGTTAAGACATCGGTGCTAGAGTGATTTAGACAGGTTAAGTGGTAGGTGCTGTAACATCTAGAAATATGATTGGTTTCAATGCTTGGACTTCTAATAATTATGTGGGTTCCCCTTCTTCTGGTAAAGTTTATTGTCCCTCTAATTAGTTCCAACTGGACTCAAGTATAGGTTTAAAAAAACTGACGTGGATCTTTGTAGTGCAATTTTAGCAGAGCCCAATACTGGAGCTGAATCAACATGTGTCTTATAGTATTGCAATCAGCATAGTGATTAATGTGTACTCATCACATATGAGTATTAAGAGATGTATATGTATTTATAAGACCCTCACAAACCTACAGAAAAATAACTTCACCCAAGAGCCCTGTTTACACATCTGTTTCCAATTAATTTTTTCCATGTTTTGGATTACAGCCCACATGACATAAGATCTATAGTGGCAAATGATTAAAGACTTTCGATTGTTTCTAATTCTGCTCCACAGATTTTATAGGAGAGACTTACAATCACAGTGTAACCATAACGAACTGCTGTCCAAAATAAGAGCTGATGAAGCAAGACTAATAAATAAGCGAGCTGGCTTGTGACGGATTTCGTCAGTTGCCTTTAATACATCTGTATTTAATGTGATCCCCATCTGGACTGCTGTACCAGACCTAACTGCAGCAAAGAATCTGAATTCCATCAGCATGGCCCTGTAAAAAAAAAAGTTGGCTCATGCATGATTTCTTTTAATATTCTTTGGCTTTAACCCATATTAGTAACTCGGATACACCATGGTAACAGCAGACGCTCGTGCAGTGTGCACAGAGCTAGCGTTGAAAAGTGTGTCGCAGACACATCAATAAGCAGGGATACACGGCAAGGGGAGCCCTGAGATCGTTTTTGAGCTGTTAGTCATGACTGTTGGGATTTGCCAGATTTTTTTTTTTAAACAAGATTCCTAGCAAATACAGGGGACTTCCAAACCAAATGAGTTTCTAAAGGTTTTCTGAACGCAGGAGGGTAAATACATGCTATTCCTTTTAAATCTCACTAAAACAGTCATGAATACAGTAGCCTTGCCAAACCATCAAAAAGGGAAGCTGACTGTAAAGTGGATAGCTAGTGTACCAGGATTTCAAAAAGGGAAGCTAGTCACGTTCTGTAAAGTGGATAGCTAGTGTCCCAGGATTTCAAAAAGGGAAGCTACTCACGTTCTGTAAAGTGGATAGCTAGTGTCCCAGGATTTCAAAAAGGGAAGCTACTCACGTTCTGTAAAGTGGATAGCTAGTGTCCCAGGATTTCAAAAAGGGAAGCTACTCACGTTCTGTAAAGTGGATAGCTAGTGTCCCAGGATTTCAAAAAGGGAAGCTACTCACGTTCTGTAAAGTGGATAGCTAGTGTCCCAGGATTTCAAAAAGGGAAGCTAGTCACTAGTCACTTTCTGTAAAGTGGATAGCCAGTGTCCCAGAACTTGTTTATTATACTGCTTAACTGCAAAAAATAATAACAATTATTATTCAAATTATTTGAAGAAACACAAACTGACTACAAAAACACAAAACACAGGGATCAAAATAACAACCCACTGCTTACCAGTTACAGTGAGTTTGGCTAGACAGTCTGTGACATCACAGTCTCTGGATAAGTACACATCCTTTAACAGCTCACACTGTTCTGCATGTCTTATTTCCATTCTTGCAGGGCCAGTAACATTGATCTAGGTTAGATAAAAATACATGTTCAAGGGTAAATGGTCCTCCCCTTCATGCATATAAAGCTTTTCAACAGCAATGTCACAATATGCTAAACTAAATTAAACCATGACCACAAGCTTTGTGGTCTTTCCACATCTTCCACTAATTAGTTCCAGGGACCTTGTTTAACCAATGGTTTTTAAAAATGATATCAGCTGAAGAAATGGAAGAATATGACATGCTAATCATAACTACAGAGGAGGCAAGAGCATGACAGCCTGCTCTGAATGTACTGCAGTGATCGGACAGCCTCCTCTGAATGTACTGCAATGATCGGACAGCTGACTCTGAATGTACTGCAATGATCGGACAGCTGACTCTGAACGTACTGCAATGATCGGACAGCCTCCTCTGAATGTACTGCAATGATAGGATAGCTGCCTCTGAATGTACTGCAGTGATAGGACAGCCTCCTCTGAATGTACTGCAATGATAGGACAGCTGACTCTGAACGTACTGCAGTGATAGGACAGCCTCCTCTGAATGTACTGCAATGATAGGACAGCTGACTCTGAATGTACTGCAATGATCGGACAGCTGACTCTGAACGTACTGCAATGATCGGACAGCCTCCTCTGAATGTACTGCAATGATAGGATAGCTGCCTTTGAATGTACTGCAGTGATAGGACAGCCTCCTCTGAATGTACTGCAATGATAGGACAGCTGACTCTGAACGTACTGCAGTGATAGGACAGCCTCCTCTGAATGTACTGCAATGATAGGACAGCTGCCTTTGAATGTACTGCAATGATAGGACAGCCTCCTCTGAATGTACTGCAATGATCGGACAGCCTCCTCTGAATGTACTGCAATGATCAGACAGCTGCCTTTGAATGTACTGCAATGATCGGACAGCCTCCTCTGAATGTACTGCAATGATAGGACAGCCTCCTCTGAATGTACTGCAATGATCGGACAGCCTCCTCTGAATGTACTGCAATGATCAGACAGCTGCCTTTGAATGTACTGCAATGATCGGACAGTCTCCTCTGAATGTACTGCAATGATCGGACAGTCTCCTCTGAATGTACTGCAATGATTGGACATCTACCTCTGCGTAAAGCTATGTATTTATGGCTGCATATTACATATAAATAAATTAATAAGCTTTTTTATTTTGAACATTTTGAGTAGGCAGTGCCTCCTCTGACAAGGTGCCACTGGTCTTTAGTTGTCTTTAAAGGCAATTTGCCCAGCTAAAAGTTTGCTTTTAGATGTCCTCACTGAAACTACAGTGGCTTGCGAAAGTATTGACCCCCCCATGGCATTTTTCCTATTTTGTTGCTACAACCTGGAATTAAAATAGATTTTTGGGGGGTTTGTATCATTTGATTTACACAACATGCCTACCACTTTGAAGATGTAAAATATTTTTTTATTGTAAAACAAACAAGAAATAAGACAAAAAAACAGAAAACTTGAGCATGCATAAGTATTCACCCCCCCAAAGTCAATACTTTGTAGAGCCACCTTTTGCAGCAATTACAGTTGCAAGTCTCTTGGGGTATGTATCTATAAGCTTGGCACATCTAGCCACTGGGATTTTTGCCCATTCTTCAAGGCAAAACTGCTCCAGCTCCTTCAAGTTGGATGGGTTCCGCTGGTGCACAGCAATCTTTAAGTCATACCACAGATTCTCAATTGGATTGAGGTCTGGGCTTTGACTAGGCCATTCCAAGACATTTAAATGTTTCCCCTTAAACCACTCGAGTGTTGCTTTAGCAGTATGCTTAGGGTCATTGTCCTGCTGGAAGGTGAACCTCTGTCCCAGTCTCAAATCTATTGGAAGACTGAAACAGGTTTCCCTCAAGAATTTCCCTGTATTTAGCACCATCCATCATTCCTTCAATTCTGACCCGTTTCCCAGTCCCTGCCGATAAAAAACATCCCCACAGCATGGTGCTGCCACCACCATGCTTCACTGTGGGGATGGTGTTCTCGGGGTGATGAGAGGTGTTGGGTTGGCACCAGACATAGCGTTTTCCTTGATGGCCAAAAAGCTCAATTTTAGTCTCATCTGACCAGAGTACCTTCTTCCATATGTTTGGGGAGTCTCCCACATGCCTTTTGGTGAACACCAAACGTGTTTGCTTATTTTTTTATTTAAGCAATGGCTTTTTTCTGGCCACTCTTTCGTAAAGCCCTGCTCTGTGGAGTGTATGGCTTAAAGTGGTCCTACGGACAGATAGTCCAATCTCCACTGTGGAGCTTTGCAGCTCCTTCAGGGTTATCTTTGGTCTGTTGTCTCTCTGATTAATGCCCTCCTTGCCTGGTCCGTGAGTTTTGGTGGGCGTCCCTTTCTTGCCAGGTTTGTTGTGGTGCCATATTCTTTCCATTTTTTAATAATGGCTTTAATGGTGCTCCGTGGGATGTTAAAAGTTTCGGATATTTTTTTATAACCCAACCCTGATCTGTACTTCTCCACAACTTTGTCCCTGACCTGTTTGGAGAGCCCCTTGGTCTTCATCATGCCGCTCGCTTGGTGGTGCCCCTTGTTTAGTGGTGTTGCAGACTCTGGGGCATTTCAGAACAGGTGTATATATACTGAGATCATGTGACACTTAGATTGCATACAGGTGGACTTTATTTAACTAATTATGTGACTTCTGAAGGTAATTAGTTGCACCAGATCTTATTTAGAGGCTTAATAGCAAAGGGGGTGAATACATATGCACGCACCACTTTTCCGTTATTTATTTTTTAGAATTTTTTTAAACAAGTAATTTTTTTCATTTCACTTCACCAATTTGGACTATTTTGTGTATGTCCATTACATGAAATCCAAACGAAAATCAATTTTAATTCCAGGTTGTAAGGCAACAAAATAGAAAAAATGCCAAGGGGGGTCAATACTTTCGCAAGCCACTAGCATCCCTTATAGAATTTAGTAATTTTGCTTCATAAAGTCAAACGAAACCTGTTGAATAATGCATGTTAACATATTGAATTACATACTGTTTTCCACATGGGCCTACTTAACAAAAAACTGACAAATTAAAAAATGTGACAACATGAAATACTGTACTACTATTATTGCTTCCGGCAGACTTTTGCAAAATAATTTTGTAGTTCCTTTGATTACATGATGTACATTTTTTTTACAGAATTTAAAACCTCTGCTTCTATTCTGCGCTGTTTCAGAACTGTAAAATATGTCTATACTGTTTCAGTTTGCCTCTCCTGGCTGCCTGTTGAAATTCCAGAGTTTATTTTTGTGAAATCCCCATGGTGTCTTAAAACTACACTCAGGATATAAATCTTTCAACTAAAAAATAATGGCTAAAAAAAAAGCAGATGTTGAAATAAGTCAAGCACTGCTTTTAAAAAAAATGAGGTAATTTACCAAAAACCGCTGTATAATATATTATATGAAACAAAAACACATTGGAAATGTGAAAAAACGACAAGTTATCAAGTGTACCCAGCCGTTTAAAGTGGCAAATTCAAAAACATAAACCAAGTTTCAAGAAACCATTGTGGCAACCTTGCCCAGCACAAAGCAAATAACTATAAATCCGATGGGGGACAAGGTTGCCCTAATTGTTTCTTCTAACTTGTATCAGTAGAAACAACTGGGGCAACCTTGACCCCCACCACTTTTACAGTTGTGCCTATTTGCTTGGTGCTGGACAAGATTGCGTCAATGGTTTCTTCTAACTTAGCTTGTGTTTTTGATAGCTCCACTTTAAATAGTGGGTCACTTCTGATAACTTGACATTTTACATTTCCAATTTGTTTTTGTTTCAGATTTCACTTTTTTTTCACTTAATGGATAATAACACACATATATTATGGCAATAGCAAAATTGTTCAACCTATATTGAGGCAATAAATTGCCATTTGGATAGGGTAAATGTAAATAGTATCCTAGTCTGTTGAAAGGTTAAATGTAAATCTGTGTAGCATAGCAGTTATGTAGTTGGAGTAAAAGTATGACTAGTTAGGGTTCAAATCCTGCATTTTCTATACAGTGCCAAGAAAAAGTTTGTGAACCCCTTAGGATTTTTACATATTTCAAACCTAAAATGATATTAGACCTTAATCTAAGTTTTAATAATAGATAAAGATAATCTGATGACACAAAAACATGATACTTTTTCAACATGTATTTATCCACAAATGATTCAACATTCAATATCCATGTGTGAAAAAATATGTGAACCTGGTGGCACCCCCTTGAGCAGCAATGACTAAGCATTTCCTGTAACTGTTGGTCAGTCTCTCACATTGGTTTTGAGGAATTTTGGCCCATTCCTCCTTACAGAACTGTTTCAACTCTGTGACATTTGAGGGCTTCCTTGCATGGACAGCTCGTTTGAGATCCTGCCACAACATTTCGATAGGGTTTAGGTCCGGAATTTGACTAGGTCATTCTAAAACACGGAATTTCTTCTTCTGCAGCCATTTGATTGTAGATCTGCTTGTATGTTTAGGATCATTGTCTTGCTGCATGACCCACTTTCAATTCAGCTTCAGCTCACGGACGGATGGCCTGGCATTCTCCTCTAGAATATTCTGATACAATGCAGAACTCATGGTTGTGTCAATAATGGCAAGCCGTCTGGGTTCTGAGGCAGCAAAGCAGCCTCAAACCATCACACTCCCACCACCATACTAGACAGTTGGAATGAGGTTCTTCTGTTTGAACGCAGTGTTTGGTTTTTGCCAAACATAATGTTTCTCATTGAGGCCAAAAAGTTCTACCTTTGACTCGTCTGTCCAGAGAACATTGTTGCAGATCCTATGGATCATCTATGTGCTCTTTGGAGAAATTCAGACGGGCAGCAATGTTCTTTTTAGAGAGCAGTGGTTTCTTCCTGGCTATCCTTCCACGAAAACCATTCTTGTTTTTTGTGATAGTCGTGAACACTCACATTAGCCAAGGCAAGAGTGGCCTGCAGATCCTTGGATGTTACTCTGGGGTTTTATGTGACTTCCTTTATTATTTTTCTTTAGGTTTGTTCTTGGAGAGATTTTGGTAGGACGGCTGTTCCTGGGTAGAGTGACTGTGGTCTTGAACTTTTTCCATTTGTAGACAGTGTCTGAGTGTATGTTGTCTGACAGTGGACTGGTGGAGCCCCAAATCCTTAGAAATGGTTTTGTAACCCTTTCTAGACTGAAGAGCATCAATAGCTGTTTTTCTGAGGTCCTCAGAGATTTCTTTTGATCGTGGCATGACGTTTTTCCACACACCTGTATGGTGAAGACCAAACCCACAAAGTTTCTGATCTTTATATATGGTGGGGCCTCCCAAACTCACCCCTGAAGATCTACCTAATTATTTAAACACC
The DNA here is from genome assembly GCF_017654505.1 of Polyodon spathula. NCBI lineage: Eukaryota > Metazoa > Chordata > Actinopteri > Acipenseriformes > Polyodontidae > Polyodon > Polyodon spathula. The sequence goes on along the minus strand of NC_054567.1, from coordinate 1,176,114 downwards.
TGATTCTAATTATCCCCTTAATTGAGCTGATAAAACCAGGCATGCACTTACTTTTTCACATACTCTGAATCTTAATTACTCATTGCTTGTCTAATTCACACATGATTTTGTTTCAAAAGACATGGAATTGGTTAATATAAAACCTATCGGACATTTAAGAAAAGACTGGTTTTGATTCAGAAGGCTATCATGGTAAAACTATGGAATTTCCATAATTATCATTGGCATTCACAAACTTTTTTTTGGCACTTTATGTGTGTGTGTATATATATATATATATATATATATATATATATATATATATATATATATATATATATATATATATATAAATAATATGAAGAGTTTAGATGCAAAACGCAATATATGCTATTTGCACCAAAACTGAGATAAAAGTAGGATCATTCATCTCACGGTGGAATGTGGAAGGGGCGAGGATAGTGTCTATGTACTTTGAAAACGTACGGGGAGCTAGGGAGAGGCCAAACGACAGCAGGGAAAACTCGTACACTCTGCCTTGAAAGGCAAAGCAGAGATATTTTCTGTGCATTGGACGAATGGGAACGTGAAAATACGTGTCCTGCAAGTCCACCATGATAAACCAGTTGCCCAGCCGGACAGACTGGAGTATGTGATGATGAGTCAGCATTTGGAACCTCCTCTGTTTCAAGAACTGGTTGAGGAACTGCAGGTCCATGACGGGGCGAAAGTCACTGTTCTTCTTCGGCACCAGAAAGTATTTTGAGTAGAACCCTGTCCCTTGCCTGAGGTGAGGCCTGTAGGTGACACCTCAGGTCACCCAGCAGGGCTGTGGGGACTGGCACCGTCCATCCATGTCGAAGGTGTATGCCAGAGCAGGGTGAGGGAGCAACGTGGACACCTGCCTAGTCGCCTCGCATTCTCAGAAAGACCGCATTAGGCTCTCCTCCACTGCTGCACCAAAGGTATGGCCTGGCGATATAGGTGTGTCCGAAAGCGCAGCCTTATCGGCATCAGGCACCCGCTACTGCGACAGCCACAGCTGTCTGCACGCCACTACTAGGCCAGCCAGGCTCCAGCCCAGGGCCTCATGTGGCCGAAAAACAGAGCGACACAGCTCTGCCGCTGTTGCCAAGGGGACCAGCAGGTACGCTGCCGCATGCCCCATGAGTGCGGGCATTGACCCTGACAGAGGTGGCAGACTAATAACTGAGGACACCTCAGAACTAGGGACCTCTTCAGTTGGGAACTCAGGCTTTGCTTCGACCTCTCTCCTCTGGAAAAGCGGACTCCCCTTACAAGATCGCGATGGAAAGGACGTCCTCATCCGAACATAGTGCCCAGTCACAAAAATAGGAGGAGTGGCAAACACTGTTGCAGCAGCAAAGGTCATTCAAAATGATCTAGACAAGATTCAGGACTGGGCAGACACGTGGCAATGACATATAATAGAGAAAAGTGTAAGGTACTGCACGCAGGAAATAAAAATGTACATTATAAATATCATATGGGAGATACTGAAATTGGAGAAGGAATCTATGAAAAAGACCAAGGAGTTTTTGTTGACTCAGAAATGTCTTTATCTAGACAATAGTGGAAGCTATAAAAAAGGCTAACAAGATTCTTGGATACATTGTGAAAAGTATTGAATTTAAATCAATGGAAGTAATGTTAAAACTGTACAATGCATTAGTAAGACCTCATCTTGAATATTGTGTTCAGTTCTGGTCACTTCGCTATAAAAAGATATTGCTGCTTTAGAAAGAGTGCAAAGAAGAGCGACCAGAACTATTCCGGGCTTAAAAGGCATGTCATATGCAGACAGGCGAAAAGAATTGAATCTGTTCAGTCTTGAACAAAGAAGACTACTCAGCGACCTAATTCAAGCATTCAAAATTCTAAAGGTATTGACAGTGTCGACCCCAGGGACATTTTCGACCTGAAAAAAGAAACAAGGACCAGGGGTCACAAATGGAGATTAGACAAAGGAGCATTCAGAACAGAAAATAGGAGGCACTTTTTTACACAGAGAATCGTGAGGGTCTGGAATCAACTCCCCAGTAATGTTGTTGAAGCTGACACCCTGGGATCCTTCAAGAAGCTGCTTGATGAGATTTTGGGATCAATAAGCTACTAACAACCAAACGAGCAAGATAGGCCAAATGGCCTCCTCTCGTTTGTAAACTCTCTTATGTTCTTAAGAAACAACTTATACAGGTTTTTTTTCTTGTTTGGTAACCTTATTGAGTGCATTCTTCCTTTCTGAAGAAATTGCACCAATCACTATTTTGTGTTTAAATAACTTTCTTATGTTCTTATGTTCTTATGTTCTTAAGAAAGTTTACAAATGAGAGGAGGCTGTTCGGCCTGTGTTGCTTGTTTTGTTGTTAGTAGGTTATTGATCCCAGAATCTCATCAAGCAGCTTCTTGAAGGATCCCAGGGTGTCAGCTTCAACAACATTACTGGGGAGTTGATTCCAGACCCTCACAATTCTCTGTGTAAAAAAGTGCCTCCTATTTTCTGTTCTGAATGCCCCTTTGTCTAATCTCCATTTGTGACCCCTGGTCCTTGTTTCTTTTTTCAGGCTGAAAAAGTCCCTTGGGTTGACACTGTCAATACCTTTTAGAATTTTGAATGCTTGAATTAGGTCGCCACGTAGTTTTCTTTGTTCAAGACTGAACAGATTCAATTCTTTTAGCCTGTCTGCATATGACATGCCTTTTAAGCCCGGAATAATTCTGGTCGCTGTTAGTGCAGTAGCTTCAAGTTCTAGAATTTTGTTTCTGATACTTCTAGCATTTAGATAAATACATTTAATGATTGTTTTACCTGAGTTGTTGTTCTTGTTTTGATGCAGTCTCCCTTCTGTTTTTTTTGTTGATTTCTCCCCCCTTCCTTTCTAGTTTAAATGCTTCTGAACCTGCTCAAGGATCTTTTCTCCAAATAGACTGGTTCCCTTGTTATTTAAGTGCAGTCCATCCCGTCTTTACAGATAGTCCTCGTTGTAGAATGTGGTCCAATGATCAAGATAAGTGAAGCCTTCCCGTGTGCACCACGTCTTCAGCCATGCGTTTTGATTAATTATTTCCAGCTGTCCATATGGTCCTTTGCAAGGTGCGAGTAGTATACCAGAAAATACCACAGTTTTGGTTTTCTCTTTTAATTTCCTTCCTAGCTCTCTGAATTTGTTTTGCAGGGATTTTGGTCTGTCTCTTCCAATGTTGTTTGTACCAATGTGGACGACTACTACCAGGTCGTCTCCTGTTCGTTCTAGGAGCCTGTCCACGTTCTCAGTGATGTGCTTGACCGAGGCTGTTGTAGTAAGGGGGTCCAAACTACGAATTGAACTTGCTGTGTTTCTCAATATGGAGTCCCCAACAATCATGACCTCCCTTCTTTTTGCTGTCCACCACTGTCAATGGGGTCCTGAATGTTGTTCCTTTCATTCTCTTGTTGTTGGTTCTGCTCAACAAAATTCTGAAGTGACTCAAATTTGTTGGTTGTTTTGATTTCTGGTGGTTGTGTTTGACAAAGTTTCTTTTTTTCCCTGCTTCTGCCTACCTGAACCCAGCTGTTCTGACCTTCTATCTCCTTGGTGGCTTTCAGTCTGTTAGGGGTGATGCAGACTTCCATGAATTGTGGAATAAAGAAACCAAGGACAGTAAGGCGCTGCTGGGATTTGAACCCAGGATCTCCTGTTTACTAGGCAGGCACTTTAACCAACTAAGCCACAGCACCCTGCTGCTAGCCATTCTTATGTTCTTAGGGGCACCTACAGCAGAAGTGCATGGCACGGAGAGCGCGTGCAGTACCAATTACCATGGCACTAACGCACCGCATGCACCGAATACGTGCGCACCGAGTACCGCGCCATGCATACCATGCAGCACTGGGTACCGCATTCACCGAGCACCGTGCAGTGTCGACGCACTGCCTGTATTGGGTACTGTGTGTCAATGAGCGCACTGTGGTAGCGAACCGTGGTACCGAAGATATGCAATGGTGCCTACCCTAACCGTGTGGTCACACACCTACTACAGGGGGACAGGGCCGAAGCTGCGGCAGGCGATTGACTTCAGCAATATAGCAAAACACAAAACAATAATAGAGACTAATAATACAGCAGTAGATATGGTGGAGAGCACACTGTCTGTTCGATTGTAAGGCCCAAGACACGTGGAGGTAGGCCAACGCAGCTTGAAGGTCTATCTCAACTCAACAACGGGGCAGGCCCCAGTGAGGAGTACACGGCTGGTTCAGCTGTAAGCAGCCACGCTGCAGCTAGTCCTCTGCGCAAGGACAGGGACGCACAGCACAATCAAAACAAGGCCCAACCGGCGGCCCACAGGTGGCTGGTGGATTAATTCAACAACGGGGACAAGGCAGGTCTAGTCCTGGTGGAGTAATAGCGCTCTCCCAAATAAAAAAGGGGGTGAAAAACGCACAATCAGTTCTGAATTACACGCAGGCAGGCTTGCAGGCACCCGGCCAGCCACAGGGGTCGCTGGTGCAAGGTGAGCCAAAGATTCCCCAGCAGGCTGAACCCTCCCAGCTCGGGCAGCACTTGGCCAGCTGTGCACATCCCCCAGGGAACTACCGGCCATGGTCAGCAGTGGCATAGCCTGGATTTGAACTGCCAATCTCCAAGCAGAGTGCCTTTACTGGATGCACCACTCGGGAACCTTGATGCTTATTCTAAGCTTTTTTCATAGTTTGCCATAGTTTACAATGTTTGCAACAGTATACTTTAACTGTGGACATTAGTATAATGGCTTTCATAATGCTTTAATGCTTTATAAGAGAAACTTCCTTCTCAGCTTAGCGCCCTACCAGGAAACTCAATGGGCAGTGGAAAGAATCTCAGATGGGAACACCATTGTGGGTGTGGTCACAAGCTCATCTGTTACTGCAGGACACCTGTACCAGCCCGAGCGTTCATGATAATTATAAATATTCAAAAAGCAGCATGTTACCGAGGAGACGACTGTGTCCTGTACTGACAAGGACCTATTGAGTTTAAGCTTTTTGGTTTCTAAGCAACCATGTGTGTGGCACGCAGAACAAGGTTAAAGGAAAACAGTGTCTTCATCAGTAAATCCATCTAGCTTTTTCTTTCATTCTTTTTTTAATAAAAGAAAGTTGGCTCAAGCTCCCCACGTACTGTCAGCAGATGATCTCATGTGTTTCTGGGAATGGGAAGAATTGTCTCTGGACTGCACGTTCTTAGCAAATGCATGGATTACGCTCTTTTAACATCTCAATAGGTTTTTGCTAAGGATTCATTATTGTGGTATATTTTTCTGTCTTTCTTGGTTGAAGGTATTATTAATGTGACAGTCTGGATAGTTACACAGTAAAGAGACACAAATTTCTGCACAATGAGGTATATATGAGGAGCACGGTAGAGCAGCTTATGGAAGAGAATGACAGCATAGATGTCCGAGGAAATATGGTTTGTTAAGTGAAACATCTACACTGAGCCCATCTACACAACCATAGAAAAGAATGCTATTTGTTAAAGTTGAAAATCTACATTAAATAGAATATATTTTTGTTCAAATGTACCTACTATTTAAAATCATCACGAAGCTGCCAAGTGTGTTTATTATCAACTGCTGTGGAAGTGCTCCATTAGCCTGTAGCTGTATCCTCTGTATTTCATACTGTAGTATCCTAATGAAATGATGGATTAATAGCCATCCCTCCCAGTGTGAGGGGAGGTTTGTGTGGAGTGGCTACATGCTCTGTATTTCATACTGTAGTATCCTAATGAAATGATGGATTAATAGCCATCCCTCCCAGTGTAAGAGGAGGTTTGTGTGGAGTGGCTAGCTCTGTAAGCATTGTGTTTCAAGCTCCGTATCCCGGTCAGTCCCACACCCAATCTGTAAGTCATTGGTCTGAGGGCCATTGTGATGACACTTGGTTGGGACATTCTTCAGAAGAGTTATTGATCAGAATGTGTAGATTTAAGGAAGTGGCTGTCCCTCTGTATTCCAGTCACTCATTATGTTCCCTCTAAGACTTTCATTTCGTTACAATTGTGGCTTAAGTAACTAACGTTTTTTAAACTTAAGCCACAGCAAAGAATGTTAAAGAAAACCGTTAAACTGTTTCATTGTACACAGTACAATAAACAGAATGATCTACATGTGGCCCTATTGCCACACTGGCATAACTAAAGAACTTAAATATGAAAAGACTTTGAAAGGAAATGTTAGAAGCTTTAATACAAATCAACACCCCTACAGGTATTTAAATTTGTGTCTTCATCATAACTAAATAAACAATGTGGCAGGGAGGGGCCCTGCAAATAAAAAATGTTTATTTATTTATTTATTTTACCCTGGTTTTCTCCCCAATTTGGAATACCCAGTTATTATTTTTATCCTGGTTTACTACTGCAACCCCAGGCGACTCGGGAAAGGAGGCTGAAACTCTTCAAAACGTATTCCTGCCAAGCGTCATTTTTCACACTGCGGATACACAGCGCTGCCCCCAGATCTATAGTGCCAGAGCACAACACAGATCTGAATGGCTCCACTGCAGACCCGCAGGTGCCCGATCAGCCACAGGGGGGCGCTGGTGCGTGGTGAACCGTGGATTGCCCTGCTGACCTAACCCCTTCCTAGCTGGTCTGCGTTCGGTCAATTGTGCACCCAAACTGACCCAGGAAAAAAAAAATGGAAACAGTACTGAGGCTGTTGAAGAAGACAATGGCGGGGCAAAAGGTCGAGAACAAGGACGGGGCCGTTCGCCAGCCGCAGGGGAGGAGCCAACAGCACAGCAGAACAACGCAGTTAAACGAGGCAGTCTTCCCAGCGACAGCGAGTGGAAGCGACAGCGAGTGGCAGAAGTACAGGCGTGGAAAAGTACAGAGCAGTTTCGAAGCAGTTTGAAAGCAGGTTGACGGCTGCAGAAGAAACTAAACTTCAAAAAAAAAAAAACATGGTCTTCAAGCCAGTAATCTGTGACACCTGCTTGATGTGGGAAATCCGAGAAAACCCAGCGGAGCTAAACCAAGTGTACGTAAAGTGCCGCGCGATCCAGGATTTGCATAAACTAGTAAGTATGCTAGAAATGGAGCTGGAAGAAGTGAGACAGCAACAGGATCTTGAGGAACTGGCACACCCACAATTCATGGAAGTCTGCATCACCCCTAACAGACTGAAAGCCACCAGGGAGATAGAAGGTCAGAACAGCTGGGTTCAGGTAGGCAGAAGCAGGGAAAAAAAGAAACTTCGTCAAACACAACCACCAGAAATCAAAACAACCAACAGATTTGAGTCACTTCAGAATTGTGATGAGCAGAACCAACAACAAGAGAATGAAAGGAACAACATCCAGGACCATATTGACAGTGGTGACCAGACAGCAAAAAGAAGGGAGGTCATGATTGTTGGGGACTCCATATTGAGAAACACAGCAAGTTCAATTCGCAGTTTGGACCCCCTTACTACAACAGTGTGCTGCCTTCCGGGAGCCTCGGTCAAGCACATCACTGAGAATGTGGACAGGCTCCTAGAACGAACAGGAGACGACCCGGTAGTAGTCGTCCACATCGGTACAAACAACATTGGAAGAGACAGACCAAAATCCCTGCAAAACAAATTCAGAGAGCTAGGAAGGAAATTAAAAGAGAAAACCAAAACTGTGGTATTTTCTGGTATACTACCCGCACCTTGCAAAGGACCATATGGACAGCTGGAAATAATTAATCAAAACGAATGGCTGAAGACGTGGTGCACACGGGAAGGCTTCACCTATCTTGATCATTGGACCACATTCTACAACGAGGACTATCTGTATAGACAGGATGGACTGCATTTAAATAACAAGGGAACTAGTCTACTCGGAGAAAAGATCCTCGAGCAGGTTCGGAAGCATTTAAACTAGAAAGGAAGGGGGGAGAAATCAACAAAAAAACAGAAGGGAGACCGCATCAAAACAAGAACAACAACTCAGGTAAGACAACCATTAAATGTATTTATCTAAATGCTAGAAGTATCAGAAACAAAATTCTAGAACTTGAAGCTACTGCACTAACAGGTAACTATGATGTGATAGGTGTTACAGAAACGTGGTTATCTGAGAGTGATGGGGACGAATATAATATTTGGGGGTATACACTTTATAGGAAAGACAGGCAGGACAGAAGAGGAGGAGGGGTAGCGCTATACATAAGAAACAGTCTTGAAGCCCAGGTGTTAAACCTGGACAAAGAAAATAAAACCGAATCAATATGGGTCAGAATAACAGACAAAAATTCAAAAGGCATAATAATAGGAGCATGCTGTAGACCGCCAGATTCAGACGGTGAGCAAAATAATCTGTTATACAATGACATTAGAAATGTGTGTAGCAAAGGAGAAGCCATACTAATGGGGGATTTCAACTTCCCCCAGATAAAATGGGAAAACCCGGTGGGTAGCGAGAAGGATGAAATAGAAATGGTGGAAATGACAAATGACTGCTTCCTAACACAATTTGTCAAGGCACCCACTAGAGGGGAGGCATGCCTTGATTTAGTCTTTTCAAATAACGAAGATAGAATAACTAAAACAGAGGTCAGAGAACCAAAGTAGACAAATCTAAATGTAAAACTAAATTGCCAAAATGGTTTAATAGATCAATTAAAAAAAATATTCAGCGAAAAAAGGCACTTTACAGAGCATTAAAAAAGGACCAAAAAGAAAGTACGCAGAAAGAGTACACAGAACTGCAAACGCAAGTCAAAAAGGAAGTTAGAAAGGCCAAGAGAGAAATAGAAATGAACATTGCTAAGGGAGCTAAAACCAATTCCAAAATGTTTTTCCAATATTACAACAGCAAGAGAACATTCAAAGAGGAGATTAAATGTTTAAGAGATACAAATAGCAAAATCGTACATGAAGAAAAAAAAATAGCAAATATGTTAAATGATTACTTTTCACAAGTTTTTACAAAGGAAGATACTGACAACATGCCCCACATGTCATCCAGTTCCTATCCAGTTTTAAATAACTTTAGCATAACTGAGGCAGAAGTGTTAAAGGGACCAGGAGCTCTTAAAATAAACAAATCCCCTGGGCCGGATGAGATCCTCCCAGTAGTACTCAAAGAAATGAAAGAAGTAATTTACAAACCGCTAACCAAGATCATGCAGTAGTCTCTTGACACAGGGGTGGTACCGACAGACTGGAAAATTGCAAATGTAATACCGATCCACAAAAAGGGAAACAAAACTGAACCAGGTAACTACAGACCAGTAAGCCTGACTTCTATTATATGCAAACTTATGGAAACTATAATAAGATCCAAAATGGAAAATTACCTATATGGTAACAGGGTACTGGGAGACAGTCAACATGGTTTTAGGAAAGGGAGATCGTGCCTAACTAACTTGCTTGATTTTTTTGAGGATGCAACATCGATAATGGATAATTGCAAAGCATATGACATGGTTTATTTAGATTTCCAGAAAGCTTTTGACAAAGTCCCGCACAAAAGATTAATTCTCAAACTGAACGCAGTTGGGATTCAAGGAAACACATGTACATGGATTAGGGAGTGGTTAACATGTAGAAAACAGAAAGTACTGATTAGAGGAAAAACCTCAGAATGGAGTGTGGTAACCAGCGGTGTACCACAGGGATCAGTATTAGGTCCTCTGCTATTCCTAATCTACATTAATGATTTAGATTCTGGTATAGTAAGCAAACTTGTTAAATTTGCAGACGACACAAAAGTAGGAGGAGTGGCAAACACTGTTGCAGCAGCAAAGGTCATTCAAAATGATCTAGACAAGATTCAGAACTGGGCAGACACATGGCAAATGACATTTAATAGAGAAAAGTGTAAGGTACTGCACGCAGGAAATAAAAATGTACATTATAAATATCATATGGGAGATATTGAAATTGGAGAAGGAATCTATGAAAAAGACCTAGGAGTTTTTGTTGACTCAGAAATGTCTTCATCTAGGCAATGTGGGGAAGCTATAAAAAAGGCTAACAAGATGCTCGGATACATTGTGAAAAGTGTTGAATTTAAATCAAGGGAAGTAATGTTAAAACTGTACAATGCACTAGTAAGACCTCATCTTGAATATTGTGTTCAGTTCTGGTCACCTCGCTATAAAAAAGATATTGCTGCTCTAGAAAGAGTGCAAAGAAGAGCGACCAGAATTATTCCGGGCTTAAAAGGCATGTCATATGCAGACAGGCTAAAAGAATTGAATCTGTTCAGTCTTGAACAAAGAAGACTACGTGGCGACCTAATTCAAGCATTCAAAATTCTAAAAGGTATTGACAGTGTCGACCGAAGGGACTTTTTCAGCCTGAAAAAAGAAACAAGGACCAGGGGTCACAAATGGAGTTTAGAAAAAGGGGCATTCAGAACAGAAAATAGGAGACACTTTTTTACACAGAGAATTGTGAGGGTCTGGAATCAACTCCCCAGTAATGTTGTTGAAGCTGACACCCTGGGATCCTTCAAGAAGCTGCTTGATGAGATTTTGGGATCAATAAGCTACTAACAACCAAACGAGCAAGATGGGCCGAATGGCCTCCTCTCGTTTGTAAACTTTCTTATGTTCTTATGTTCTTAAGTGGGAGGAAGCACTGCATTTGTCAGAGTCACCTGCCCCTGTGCCGGAGCCAGAGTTCTCTGCAGTGGAGCCGGAATTGCCTGCACCAGAACCAGGGTCACCTGTGCAGGAATCTGAGAAGCCCGAGCCACAGCAGGAACAGCAGCTGTTAGCAACGGAGAAGGAGGTGAGAAGCCCACCTCCACCACAGCCCTGACCACCATCCCGTGGCTCCCACCTCTGCCTGTCCTGCACTGCCCAAGGTAACAGCCTGAGCTCCGGTCACGCTTGCCACCCCCGCCTGGGTCCCCTGTTGTTGGTGCTCTGTCCCTTTTGGAAGGTGCCAGACTTCAAAAAGGAGGGGGGGGGGGGGGTGGGTCTTGTGAAGAAGGGGGAAATATGTGGCAGGGAGGGACCCTGCAAAATGTATGTTTTATGGGAGGGACGGGGTTAAAAAAAAATCCCTCCCTGCCAAACTAAATTGTGAGACCTGTCTAAGGTATGGTAAAACCTAGGGTTAGTTTTATATATTTAAAAAGTGTTTGGCTGGTAAAGCTTAGCTGTTCGGCTTATAGTAAGAACGTAAAAAGTGGCAGACAGTGCTCCAAGCGAAGTTAGCTTTTTGTTTTGTTTGTTTATTTTGTATTGTTGAAAATAAAAGTGCGCAACGGCGCTTGTAAACTGAAAGTTCCTCTGTCAGGTCAGTGGCTTTAAAGGTTTCTTTTTATAATCAAAAGTTGATGTTTTATATGTTATACAAGTGATTAATACACATCAACAAACCTACATAAATGTGCCTTAAAAGCATTTCGAAACAAAATACACGTTGATTTCTTTTTTCTAGAAGTACAGGAATATTCATAGGGTTACTTCATGAACACATTTTGAGGGATTTTAAAGACCAGTTCATTAAAGTTCATGGACATTCTTTAAAGTTCATCCAGTCATTAACCCTGCTCCAATTCAGCTGGATGCAGTAGTTAGGGCAGACCTATGAATGTTAATTCTAAGTGGCTAATGATATCAAGACAAGGTCCTGAGGTATGTGAAATCTTTCTCACCCTAATCTATCTGCTAATCCATCACAAATACAACAACTCCTTTCATCCAATTCTCTCTGAGGGAATTCCTAAAGGAATTGGAAATATCCTGAGTGGTCAGAGGACTATAATAACCTGTGTTTCTACTTGTTTCTTTTACAATATTTACTGAAGAGCTTTGTAGGGTGTTTCAAAAGAAGATTTAAGCAGATGATACACAGACCTACTTACAGATCAGCATGCTGCATCACAGCTGTGTAGGACAGAGGCCCAACGTGCAGAGCTAAATACAATACATGATGTAGTAAAGTGTGCTGAGGCAGAGGGCCTGCTTAGTGTACCTCTTGGGAAGGATGAATCATTTACTTGTGTTCTTTGATGACCATCCATCAAACCTAAACCGGCATACACACATACTGTATTGTCAAATAATGGGTGTCTGAAGTTGTCTACTTCCCCACAGCACTTTAAGATGACATACAGTTTCATTCTTCTCAAATGTTTTCAGATTTTGTCTAGCCAACCATCATTCTGCAATTTCAAACCCTAAAAATCTACCCAACTGCCATATCTCTGTTTGCAGTTTAGCTTGTATACACATTGTGCCTGTGTAGTATATCTATATCTATATCTATATCTATATCTATATATACACACAGTGCCTTGCAAAAGTATTCAGACCCCTGACCAATTCTCTCATATTACTGAATTACAAATGGTACATTGAAATTTTGGTCTGTTCGATATTTTATTTTAAAACACTGAAACTCAAAATCAATTATTGTAAGGTGACACTGGTTTTATGTTGGGAAATATTTTTAAGAAAAATAAAAAACTGCGCTCTTTCTTGGAACTAGCGGGCTATTATAGAAAGTTCATCCGAGCTTCGCTACGCTCGCTGCTCCCTTGACAGACCTAGAACATAAGAAAGTTTACAAACGAGAGGAGGCCATTCGGCCCATCTTGCTCGTTTGGTTGTTAGTAGCTTATTGATCCCAAAATCTCATCAAGCAGCTTCTTGAAGGATCCCAGGGTGTCAGCTTCAACAACATTACTGGGGAGTTGATTCCAGACCCTCACAATTCTCTGTGTAAAAAAGTGTCTCCTATTTTCTGTTCTGAATGCCCCTTTTTCTAAACTCCATTTGTGACCCCTGGTCCTTGTTTCTTTTTTCAGGCTGAAAAAGTCCCTTAAAAAAAGTCAATACCTTTTAGAATTTTGAATGCTTGAATTAGGTCGCCACGTAGTCTTCTTTGTTCAAGACTGAACAGATTCAATTCTTTTAGCCTGTCTGCATATGACATGCCTTTTAAGCCCGGAATAATTCTGGTCGCTCTTCTTTGCACTCTTTAGAGCAGCAATATCTTTTTTATAGCGAGGTGACCAGAACTGAACACAATATTCAAGATGAGGTCTTACAAGTGCATTGTACAGTTTTAACATTACTTTCCTTGATTTAAATTCAACACTTTTCACAATGTATCCGAGCATCTTGTTAGCCTTTTTTATAGCTTCCCCACATTGCCTAGATGAAGACATTTCTGAGTCAACAAAAACTCCTAGGTCTTTTTCATAGATTCCTTCTCCAATTTCAATATCTCCCATATGATATTTATAATGTACATTTTTATTTCCTGCGTGCAGTACCTTACACTTTTCTCTATTAAATGTCATTTGCCATGTGTCTGCCCAGTTCTGAATCTTGTCTAGATCATTTTGAATGACCTTTGCTGCTGCAACAGTGTTTGCCACTCCTCCTACTTTTGTGTCGTCTGCAAATTTAACAAGTTTGCTTACTATACCAGAATCTAAATCATTAATGTAGATTAGGAATAGCAGAGGACCTAATACTGATCCCTGTGGTACACCGCTGGTTACCACACTCCATTCTGAGGTTTTTCCTCTAATCAGTACTTTCTGTTTTCTACAAGTTAACCACTCCCTAATCCATGTACATGTGTTTCCTTGAATCCCAACTGCGTTCAGTTTGAGAATTAATCTTTTGTGCGGGACTTTGTCAAAAGCTTTCTGGAAATCTAAATAAACCATGTCATATGCTTTGCAATTATCCATTATCGATGTTGCATCCTCAAAAAAATCAAGCAAGTTAGTTAGGCACGATCTCCCTTTCCTAAAACCATGTTGACTGTCTCCCAGTACCCTGTTACCATATAGGTAATTTTCCATTTTGGATCTTATTATAGTTTCCATAAGTTTGCATATAATAGAAGTCAGGCTTACTGGTCTGTAGTTACCTGGTTCAGTTTTGTTTCCCTTTTTGTGGATCGGTATTACGTTTGCAATTTTCCAGTCTGTCGGTACCACCCCTGTGTCAAGAGACTGCTGCATGATCTTGGTTAGCGGTTTGTAAATTACTTCTTTCATTTCTTTGAGTACTACTGGGAGGATCTCATCCGGCCCAGGGGATTTGTTTATTTTAAGAGCTCCTAGTCCCTTTAACACTTCTGCCTCAGTTATGCTAAAGTTATTTAAAACTGGATAGGAACTGGATGACATGTGGGGCATGTTGTCAGTATCTTCCTTTGTAAAAACTTGTGAAAAGTAATCATTTAACATATTTGCTATTTTTTTTATTTTTTTTTTCTCTTAAACATTTAATCTCCTCTTTGAATGTTCTCTTGCTGTTGTAATATTGGAAAAACATTTTGGAATTGGTTTTAGCTCCCTTAGCAATGTTCATTTCTATTTCTCTCTTGGCCTTTCTAACTTCCTTTTTGACTTGCGTTTGCAGTTCCGTGTACTCTTTCTGCGTACTTTCTTTTTGGTCCTTTTTTAATGCTCTGTAAAGTGCCTTTTTTCGCTGAATATTTTTTTTAATTGATCTATTAAATCATTTTGGCAATTTAGTTTTACATTTAGATTTGTCTACTTTAGGGATGTAATTGTTTTGCGCCTCTAGTACTACATTTTTGAAGAACAACCATCCTTCTTCTGTGGGTGTTTTCTCTATTTTACTCCAATCTACTTCTGTTAGTCTCTGTTTCATGCCTTCATAGTTTGCTTTTCTAAAATTGTAAACCTTAACTTTAGTCTTTACTTTTGGGGATTTAAAAAACACTTCAAATGAGACCATGTTATGGTCTGAGTTTGCCAGTGGTTCTCTGACCTCTGTTTTAGTTATTCTATCTTCGTTATTTGAAAAGACTAAATCAAGGCATGCCTCCCCTCTAGTGGGTGCCTTCACAAATTGTGTTAGGAAGCAGTCATTTGTCATTTCCACCATTTCTATTTCATCCTTCGCGCTACCCACCGGGTTTTCCCATTTTATTTGGGGGAAGTTGAAATCCCCCATTAGTAAGGCTTCTCCTTTGCTACACACATTTCTAATGTCATTGTATAACAGATTATTGTGCTCACCGTCTGAATCTGGCGGTCTATAGCATGCTCCTATTATTATGCCTTTTGAATTTTTGTCTGTTATTCTGACCCATATTGATTCGGTTTTATTTTCTTTGTCCAGGTTTAACACCTGGGCTTCAAGACTGTTTCTTATGTATAGCGCTATAGCGCTATCTCTCTGCAGGTTAATATAATGATTCTTATGAGTGCTCAGACAGATAGATATCTCTCTGCAGGTTAATATAATGATTCTTATGAGTGTTCAGACAGATAGATATCTCTCTGCAGGTTAATATAATGATTCTTATGAGTGTTCAGACAGATAGATATCTCTCTGCAGGTTAATATAATGATTCTTATGTTTGTTCAGACAGATAGATATCTCTCTGCAGGTTAATATAATGATTCCTATGAGTGCTCAGACAGATAGATATCTCTCTGCAGGTTAATATAATGATTCTTATGAGTGCTCAGACAGATAGATATCTCTCTGCAGGTTAATATAATGATTCTTATGAGTGTTCAGACAGATAGATATCTCTCTGCAGGTTAATATAATGATTCTTATGTTTGTTCAGACAGATAGATATCTCTCTGCAGGTTAATATAATGATTCTTATGAGTGCTCAGACAGATAGATATCTCTCTGCAGGTTAATATAATGATTCTTATGTTTGTTCAGACAGATAGATATCTCTCTGCAGGTTAATATAATGATTCCTATGAGTGTTCAGACAGATATATATCTCTCTGTGCTCTCCTGTGTCTCGCACCAGTGTGAAGAGTAAATCAGTATACAGGAACAGTCCTCTCATGTGTCTCTCATCAGTGAGAAGAGTAACCAGTGTACAGGAACAGTCCTCTCATGTGTCTTTCATCAGTGAGAAGAGTAAACCAGTGTACAGGAACAGTCCTCTTCTGTCTTCCTTTTTTTTATCCTAAAGCTTTTAACCCACCCTGAACAAAAAGAGCTATCACTTTCTTGATGAGGTTGGATGAAGCTGGTGGTCGTAGTTATTAATGTTCAGCTGCTGCATGGCAGCCCAGTCCTGATGTAATTAAGTGTATTGGAAGCAGAACTCCATAACCTTGGCAGGAAAAGAAGCCAATAGAATGGATTAAATATAAAAAATACAAAGCTGCTTTCTGTCCAGCATTATTTCCATGCTTTATTGTGCTAGTTAATGAACAGACAAACTGTAGGGTGACCTTCCCTGAACACAACTTAGCAATAGCAAAATTATTCATGTTGGATTCGTTCTTAATTGAAAACACATCACAGCTGTACATTTCTGTGGGTGTGTTTCAGTTGTCAGCTTGATTTTGTTATAATTCAAAACATAAATCACCATAACAGTAACAGTAAAAGTAATAAAAATAATATACATGATAAATCCCTTACCAATACATTGAGGTCCTAATTGAAATGCTACAGAATATTGAGCTGATATGTCCCTTACACACACAGCACACAACACTGAGCTGATATGTCCCTCACACGTTGTCAGTGGAGGATAGATGGTGGGAGGCTGTTAAATATGACTTTTATTCCACCAGTGACAGCAGAACCAGTGAGCTTCGACAGACAAAGTCAGCGGAAGGTAATGTGGCTGTGAGGGGATTAAACTCATACCTAGGTCATCACCTATCTTGTTTATCATTGTGTAATTGAAATATGTTTCCTTCTGTTAAACCATGGTTCATGCAAATATTCCTATAGCATATGTGCTGAAGGACACTAAACCAGCAATGCTCAATGAAACGCAATGATCCTTTTTCACTTCAGAGAACTTTATTGGGGTACAGGGTTCCCTGTTTGTGCTATTTCAGAGAGGTGGATAAAGGGTTGAGGAGCAGGGTCGGGGCTGTCTTGACGAACGTTATCGGGGTACAGGGTTTCCTGTTTGTGCTATTTCGGAGAGGTGGATATAGGGTTGAGGAGCAGGGTCGGGGCTGTCTTGAAGAACGTTATCGGGGTATAGGGTTCCCTGTTTGTGCTATTTCAGAGAGGTGGATAAAGGGTTGGGAGCAGGGTCAGCGCTGTCTTGAAGAACGTACCTGGGGTATAGGGCTTCCTGTTTGTGCTGTTTCAGAGAGGTGGATAAAGGGTAGAGGAGCAGAGTTGGGGGCTGTCTTGAAGAACATTATCGGGGTATAGGGCTCCCTGTTTGTGCTATTTCAAAGAGGTGGATAAAGGGTTGGGAGCAGGGTCAGCGCTGTCTTGAAGAACGTACCTGGGGTATAGGGCTCCCTGTTTGTGCTATTTCAGAGAGGTGGATAAAGGGTTGGGAGCAGGGTCAGCGCTGTCTTGAAGAACATACCTGGGGTATAGGGCTCCCTGTTTGTGCTATTTCAGAGAGGTGGCTAAAGGGTTGGGAGCAGGGTCAGCGCTGTCTTGAAGAACGTACCTGGGGTATAGGGCTCCCTGTTTGTGCTATCCCTGCTCTGCAGAGAAATCATCTTTCTACGTCACAGGATGCTCTACAGTTCTATTCTGTATAAGTTTTTTTATTCTCTATTTTTCTTTTCTTTTACCTTCTGTATACGGGCAACTCTTTTCAAAGCTATTTGCTCCATATTTAGTGTTTTATTCTGTAATGAAAACAAATACAAAAAGAATTAAGACTACTTACACTTACAATTACAATGTTTTTATTTGTATTGTCTTTCTGAATGAAGGTTTTGATTAAAAAGCTTTGATGATCTAACGCCTAGTGTTAACTGAAGCCTCATCCCCCATACCATCTATAATAGTAGTTTTCTTAATGTTTACAGACTTTAGAAAAATACATTTTCCCTGGAGATGGGTTACACCGTCAGGCACCTGGGACGCTTCTGTTCTTACAATGTGCTGTATAGACCACGCTTCTGTTCTTACACTGTGCTGTATAGACCACTCTTCTGTTCTTACAATGTTCTTACCATGCTTCTGTTCTTACACTGTGCTGTGTAACCACGCTTCTGTTCTTACACTGTCAGGCATCTGGGTGCTGTATAGACCACGCTTCTGTTCTTACAATGTGCTGTATAGACCACGCTTCTGTTCTTACATTCTGCTGTATAAACCACACTTGACAGATGGCGGTATCAACCTCATGTTACGAAGCAAAAACAGCTTTCAAACAGGGCCAAAGAAGAAAGCAATCACTACTGGGGCAGTGAAAACAATACAAGTAAAATGAAGAATGCTACTGCATATTAGGATGCTATTAAACAGATCTAACTAAAACAAGTGGCCTGTACTTTCGATATTGCTTAATAAATCACAAATTAGTTATTTGCAGGATTCTATTTTGAAAGCCCTGCCATGATGGAGCATTTATAGGAAGGAATGACAGTTGTTTGTCAGGTTCTGGAAAAATGGAAAATAAGGAGAGCTATTATTGGACTGCTGCTAAAAATTCATCCACTTTTGGCAGTGATGTGAAGAAAGATTGCAAAAACAGACGAGGCAGAGGAAGGAAGCTTGTTACTAGGGCCTGTGAGAATGGATACCGATGAGTTTTTTCAGTTCTGATTAATGGCTAGAGGACAGAAATGGAACCTGGCAGAGGGGATGCAAGCAGGATTGTTCTTTACTGCGCTGCCAACACAACGGAACCCCTTCCTCCAGAGAGAATACCCCGCAGAGCCAGCCCATAGATCCGTCTTCAACCGCTCTGCCTGACACAATCCAACCAGCTGCTAAGCAATGCCAGCAAATTCAAAATATAAAAAACATATCCAATTTAGTACAGACATCTTCACATTTAATTGACAATAATTACTGTATATAGTCATACATTCTAGTTACACAACAAACAAGATCAAACTGGGGTCTGTCTGTGTGCAAAATATTGGAACAGAAACAAAACACCGAACCCAAAACAAAATGGCACAGTGGCCAAAATAAACAGATCCAATAATGTAAACAAGTTTATCGTGCTGGTCTTAACCCAGCACTCGTAGCAATTGTTTTTAAAGTTTCTCTCTCTCCCTCTCATCCACCTTCTATGAGTGGCTGCTTTGCTTTTATGTATGGGCTCATCTCCCGATTGGTAATTACTGCATTCATTTGGAGCTGGCCACATTATGCACAAGTTTAGCTGGATAGGGGATTTTAACCCCATCCATGCTATAAAACAAAACACATCAAGTTATGGATGTAACCCTGGTTCCCTGAAAGAGGAACTTTTGGGATATGCCTGCCACAGGTCAGGTATTTACTGAGCATTTTTATATCAAAGCTGCCAATAGGCCATTCCGGGGAGTGACAGCCTTGACACCCACTGAGGGAATAAACAGTCACTCTGCGGAGATCACCTTCTCTTTTGCATTGAACCCGTGACGGGAAATGACATTCACTAGAGAAAAGTGTAAGGTACTGCACGCAGGCAATAAAAACGTGCATTATAAATATCATATGGGAGATATTGAAATCGAAGAAGGAATGGGAGCTTATGTTGACTCAGAAACATCTTCATCTAGACAATGCGAGGAAGCTATAAAAAAGGCCAACAAGATGCTCAGATATATTGTGAAAAGTGTTGAATTTAAATCAAGGGAAGTAATGTTAAAACTGTACAACTGTAAGACCTCATCTAGAATATTATGTTCAGTTCTGGTACCTTGCTACAAAAAAGGATATTGCTGCTCTAGAAAGAGTGCAAAGAAGAGCAACCAGAATTATTCCGGGTTTAAAAGGCATGTCATATGCAGACAGGCTAAGAGAATTGAATCTATTATCTCTTGAACAAAGACTACGGGGCAACCTGATTCAAGCATTCAAAATTCTAAAAGGCATTGACAATATCAACCCAAAGGACTTATCCAACCCAAAGATTAGATAAAGGGGTATTCAAAACAGAAAATAGGAGGCACTTTTTTACACACAGAATTGTGAAGGTCTGGAACCAACTCCCCAGTGATGTTGTTGAAGCTGACACCCTGGGATCCTTCAAGAAGCTGCCTGATGAGATTCTGGGATAAATAAGCTACTAACAACCAAACGAGCAAGATAGGTTGAATGGCCTCCTGTCGTTTGTAAACTTTCTTATGTTCTGTTCTTAAATGGCTCAAAGGCAGATGAAAGAGGGGGGAGGACAGGGCTCTCAACACCGCAGGGGGCTCAACTGAGCTGGTTGAAGAAGCCACACTAGTGAACTCTGCAAGTCTCATGCGCAGGGTCCGTGGCACATCAAGTACCATGTTGTAAACAAGCCCATAGTAAATAATCAGTGGACAGCAGCTCACTGTCTTTTGTAACCCAAACCAGGAATACAGTACACAGAATATCCACTCACAGTGTACGTATCTACAGAAGCATGGCCATAATGATTTCTTAATACAAAAGGATGAATGTGCAGAGCAGTTGCACAAACGCTGAATGCGACCGTCCTGAGGGATATATCCAAGCATGGGCATTTAAAAGTGGGCAAAATAATAAAAATAAAAAAAAATAAAGAAATGTTACTTAAACCCTAATATATGTACCAATAAGTGGCCGGTAGGTTAAACTAAGAAATACACACACTCTTGGTTTGTTGGGAATTGAGAATACTCCACTGTAGTTAGCTCCTTGACATAGCAGCATAGGCTTTTACTTGGGTCAAATGATCCATTGCACACACTTCCATGCACAATATGTGCTGATCAGGGCCTGTGAAAGCTACAAGCTACCCTACAAGCTCTACAGTATCTGAATTTCCTGTAAACCAGCACAACTTCAACGTGGTGAACAGGCTTCACTTTGGTTCTGCTTCTTGATATATATGTAAAACATACTCAGTCCTTCTGTTGCAATACTGTAAGGTCATGCTGTTGCTGAGTGGCTTTTCAGCAGGTAAGTTTTAAGGGGACTCGTTGCTGTAGCTAAACTAAACTGGACTGGCAACAAGGCTTTCTGATAAACTAAAGGTAGCACAAGGCTAAGCTGCAGAAGTTTACAGTAGTTAGCACAGGAATTATATGGTGCTGGTAGTGTCCAATTGAACTAGCTGTCGGTACTGCAGCTTAAATTGAACCCAGATGTGCTGAGTGGAATGAACATGCCTTGTGCAAAGGATGCTGTAAACTACTGGCAAAAATGTATTGAACTGTGCAAATGAAAATGAGCTACAGTTTGCAATGTAACTATAATACGCATAAGCCTGTGCTGGAGAGGCCAGCACTGTAAATGAAATCACACCTGCCTGCAGTATTTGGAAGAGTAGTTTTGATCATTTTAGTTTCATTTCCCCTACATTGGTAAGTGTATCCCAATTCTTGGGAAGTAGACGTGTGACAGAATATCTGCTATCAGACCACCTGAATGAGAACCCAGGGTAAGACCCTATTCATCTTTCAACTAGACATGCTGGTATAGTTTACACATCAAGAACTCAAAAAGACACAAAAACAATGTGCAACACATAATTTACTAATTTTGTTTATTTAACCTTTGCAATGACACCAAACAGGGTTGGCTTGCTATCTTAGGAGACGCCTTGATTTGTAAACAGTGAAAATGATAAAATACATTTCATAAAACTCCTTGCAAGCAGTGTTTAACCAAAGGGAAGCCTTCCTTTCATGCCTCCCCTCACAACATTACATGTAATTTTATAGCTTCAATCTCTCATATTACAGCTACATCCACATTTTCACGTTAGATTACGAAACATGTTTGCTTTATTTATTTATTTTTTTAGAACTATATATACACATCCTCAATCCCTAGCTGCCTGCTGCCAGGGAACATGCTGTTAAAGTTAACGTTCTTGTTTTTTAAACTGTAAAATAACTTTTAAACAGATTTTTTTTTAATATAACTCATAACTCTTACATGTATAATGCAGCTTAGATCCACTGTTTTACTCAAATTAAACTTATCCAAAATATTGCACTTAAATTAGGACGATAAGAATCCAAAGAGCTATGATTACACAGCAATGCATCAAGCATTCAGCAACAATTATCTAAATAAATAGGCAATCTTCTGTCCAGGTGAAGTCGTCTTATAAAAAGAGCACCAGCCTAACGGTACAGCGCTATTTGTCTAGGAGTGCAGGTTAAAAACAGCATGAAAGCTTCAGAGTAGAATGTCATAATGTCCTGAGAATACTGCCTCATCCCTCTATCACAAAACAAATTGCTTATCACTGTACTGAACCAAGCACCTGAAACTTTGAGTCTTTGGAAAAAGGTAGCATGCACCAAATTCTTTTCCTTTCAGGACACGTTTTGAAAGAAAGCGTTTTGCAGTTTGTTCCATTCCGCTCTCTCCTGTTTTTCTTTTTCACTCCTCAGATATGTGCATGCTAGAAGAACAGCCCCACAGCAAGGGTTGTAAAATAGCCCGGTGGAGGAACATCATGCCTGGAAAGAAGAATAGAATGGGGGAGGGGCAGTGCTCCACTGAACATCTGATAGTCTTCATGCAGTCCCTGTATACCATGCACAAAGAAAGATCTTTAAGCACATCGTACCAACAACTGGGAGAGGTGGGGGGATTAAGGAGCGATGTGCGATTCCAACAGTACCGGACTGTTTCAGATATCCAGTCCCCAGTGTGAAAGACAGGCTCCATTCTCATGCTAGTCCATGGCCACTATTCTGCCAAGGGCTATTGGCTTCCACATTCTATAACACTAAATGAAATGGTGCACAGCCACCCTCTAGCCAACCAGAGGGGTCCTCAATCGCATGGAAACATTCAACTTCCCAGTCGGCTTCAAGTCTTTCCACAAAACAAGCCCCCACAGATCTCTCTATGATGATAATGTAGAATTGGGCTTCTTCTGATTTATCAAGTCCAGATACAACTCTGATCGGAGGAATCGGGGGTAAGAGTCCTTTTCCATCAGTCCAAATATCCTCTTCTGTGCCAGATCGAAGCAGGTGCGGTTGATGTTCTGTAGGTTGTCCTTTGTGTGCTCTCTTGTGTAGGAGTCTAGGTTGACCTTTTGGGAGAAAACAAGAGTTAATGTTAGATATCTATTAGTTTTATTTAAAGTTTTTAATATTGGTGGCCAGTTCTATTGTAGCAGAGCCCAACAGAGGGGTTTTAGATAAAGGGAAGGAATTCAGTCTGGACACAAAATGCTGGCACTCTTGTTGCTTATTCAAGGTTTCATTCAACCTCCAAAAAACAGCAAAAAAACAAAACAAAAGCAAACACACTATCTTTCTTTACAGCAGGAGGGTTATGCTAAAGATGACCAGACCTTCTATTGAAGATTTTCCTTACCTCTTTACATGACTGGATGGCAATGTATTCTGCAAAGATTTTCTTGGCTTTCGATGTCATTTTAGATTGTGACTTGATCTTTTTATAGTCCTCACAAGCCAACCAGAATTCCAGATTTTCTTCACTGAATTCTGTGCAGAGGAATGCTCTGAATGCAGCCAGGCCATCTGAGCAAAACAAAAAGACTGGTTAATACACAGAACTGTAAGAAACAGGAATACTAGAATGACAACAACTCAAAGATCAAAGGCCAACAATGCAAGCAGCAGGTGTAAAAACCAGCATTATGTAATGGACTAACACAAAGAGCTGCCAAATAAATAGAGGATAGGGAATAAGCAACAACAACCTAAGACCTGTATGCAAACACTAATCTTGACACACTGACTAACAAGTGTTGCTTACAGGGAAGCTAGTGTGTATTTCACAAGGGCACATGCTTCTAAACGCCAAAATAAAAACCTATCAGGGACTATGTAATGCATTTTTGCGCATTCCGTTCTGCTTCGGTTAGATAGAATTTGCATGGGTTACATGAAACTACTAAGCTAGCATGTGATTCAGACAGTTTAAAAAAAAGCTTGTTTTGCATGTGCTCCGAAAGCTGTCTTCGAGAGCTTGCACACCCAACGTCATCATAACTAATCAGTCGGCTTTGCTTTCCCATAGCTCTCACATAGCTCAAGATCAGTATTGAGGAAAAAAAAATGAACAGCTGGAAACGAAGCTAAACCTAACATTTCTCTCCTGCTGCAAAGACAGGCTTCTATTTAATCAAGATTAACAGAGAGCGAGAGAGGGGGAGCAGCCACTCAATTTGCTAGCGTGATTTGCATGAACAAAAAAAAAAAAAAAAAGTTAGCATAAACTTAAAAATGTGTTTTACATCCAGTCATTCACAAGCACCTTTCAGCATATCAAAGGTTGCTAATTACAGTTCAAATAAAAGCCAAAGAAATTATGTCACACACTCTTTACACAAGCAATCACTTCGGCAGTGCCAAGTCCCTTCTACAGCACATATTCCATAGCTGAAGATCATTCTCAAGCCAGAAACTGAGACTTAAATAAAACACTTACATTTATGGAGCAGTAGTTTGTCCAGAGACTCGCCCCATTTCACTGCCTCTTCAGGTGCTGGCCTGAAAATAAAAGCAGAGCGATTCTTTAGTAATCCCATCTCGGTTAAGCTCTTCATTGTCTGACCTGTCAGTGGCTCAACGCTCATCTGTCTCCTTTGGTCTCAGTGTAGCTCTAGCTAGATAAAGGCAGCCTCTTTCTACACCCCAAACGCCGCCCCTGAAAAGCACCGTGACTCGCTATAAACATGAAGGGCTGGATGAGCTGTTGAGTGGGAGGGCTCTCGTTACTTCTACTCTCAGTAGCTGCTGTTGTCAAGATCTTTACATGGATTTAAAGACACAGGGCATCATTGCTGTCTTTTAGGGTGCAAACAGAATGGTAAAAAGATAAACAGCTTAAGCCAGTCAAACTAAAACCACTGCAAAGAAAGCCAAGTTAGTACTTATTTAAGGTTTCAGCCTAAATAAGCAGTTAATCAAGCTTTTAAAACATGTTTGTTTGATTCATCTCAAGCTGGGCCAGAGTAAATAAAGCTGCTGTGGCTGTCTGATGAGCACATGTTTTCAGTGTTTAGCTCTTGCATATTCTGTCCAGGCTCCACTGAAACACTCTCTGCTTGTCCACACAGAGCAAGCACAAACAAATCATGCAACACTTGTAGTCATGTGCTGATTTTTCTCGGCTCCTCTCCAGATCTGATACTTTATGCCGTCATATTCTGACCCTTGCTTCCTACACTTGGCAATACAAAGTCTGTGCACATCCAAACTACAAAGTTGTTTTGACTATATTGAATCCTCTCTTATAAAGAGACCATGTAAAGTTTGAGTTAGGGATGGTTCATACTCCTGTCGCAGATGAATGCAATACTTCAGACGCAGACCGCTATAAAAGCTGTGCAGCTTCACTCAGACATTTTTCAACATTATCCCACCCTATGCGATTTCAGGCGTATGAGAAAATGTTGTATGACTTTCCAAAAAAGACGTACATCGTAAGAGTGTGGATGATGTAATTCCAACCTGTCACACAGAGTCGGAGACCCTCCACTCCGACCAGAAATCAGGTCAGAGTCTGAAGTATGAACCAACCTTAAGCCTGTCAATACAGTCAGTATTATAGGTTCAGACTGTTAGAAAGTGATTGAATTAGTAAAATAAACCTCATTGCCTAGCTAGTACTCATGACATCTGCATATCCTAATGAAGTCCACATTAATAAAAACACCATCCTTTCCAGCTGGTTTTTATTTTTGATTGCCTTCTCTCTTTGTAAAATAAAACTGCATTTTGAAAATGACTAATTTTAAAATGTTGCTTCATGTAAACACTTACTTGACAGATTTCATCACTTTATCCAGCTTGCTTGCTGGGTTGCTTCCCGGAGATTCATTTCGCCTCCGAAGAAAACCCAAGCGATTCTTCATGTCTTTGGCCCTTGGAAAAAAAAAAAGAAAAAAAAGAATTGAGCCACAAGTCACAAGCCAAGAAGGTAAGTTCTAGTTGAAAATAAAGCAATATCAGTTAATTTTAAATGCCTAAAGGAACAAAAGTCTTAATAAAAGCACCCTTTGAACATTTTCGTTTCCAATGTTTAAAGAAATGTCTTGTTCTTATCCACTGCCAGTTCTCTTTCAAGCTTCCATCTACCAAGACTCGACAGAACTACTGCTGCTGAGAAGCGCTCTGAACTTACTCCTTCATGCTGTGTCTCTTGTGTACCCCCCCTGCTCGCCCTGTCCCCAGCAGCATCTCCCAATGAACCTCCTGGGACGGAGGCTTCAACGCAGCACGAAGGAAAAACGGCATCGCTCTGACCGCGCTTCATCCACTCCACGTTAATCCACCTTGCTCTCATTTACTCATGTAATCACTTTTTCTCTTGGTCTTTCCTTTTTTTTATGTATTTATATATTGCTTTTAAAGTGAAGTTTCTAAAACACGGGGCAGGTATAGCCAGCCCAACACACAGCTTTCCTGACTGAATGAGACTGCCTTGACAGTGAAGTGAAGTATACATTCCTGTCTGGTCCTGGGTATTTAGCTACCACGACTCCTCCGGATGTGGGAGGCTCCAGCAACACTTGTGTGTTTGAAAAGGGGGATACGTCAGCTCCCACCAGAGCCCGAACTGGCGCACTGTTTTCCATACTCCAGAAAGTTAGGTAAACTCTGGACTGACCAAGGCAGGAAACAGGATGCAGGCATGCTGGCGCTATTCATGATAACTCATCTACTGGTCATCAGGGCAACTAAGTGAAGTGGAGAAAATAAGCAAACACTAAGAATAGTGGAGTCTTTCAAGTGAGAAGGCAAATAAATCGCCAAAGAATTGCTGCATGGGTCAGTTATGAAAGACTTTTGCTTCAGCACCAAAGGAATATTATTCCGATTCTTTGTTTCCCCCCTTGATTAAACAATGGCCAACACTCTGTTTATCACTGTGTTCACAGATGTTAGAAATCTTGACTAGGACTGTCAGAATGTACTTTTTAAGATGTACTCTTAATAGCAGAAGACAACACAGGAGGTCTACTGTGTCTAGGATTAACACAATGGGGGGGGGGCATAAATACTGAATTAACAAAACTTATAACTACGGTTATTATATTTATGTATT
Organism: Polyodon spathula; assembly: GCF_017654505.1. Classification (NCBI taxonomy): domain Eukaryota; kingdom Metazoa; phylum Chordata; class Actinopteri; order Acipenseriformes; family Polyodontidae; genus Polyodon; species Polyodon spathula. The sequence goes on along the minus strand of NC_054567.1, from coordinate 1,149,259 downwards.
TCGCATTAACATTTAATAAACTACCTAAAACGCGCACAACTCAAAATGAAAATGTCCCACACACTAAAGATATTGTTCTGCATTATAAGACCACGTTTACACAGTAATAGAATAAAATAGAACAGCTCCAACAAAAATCCACAGCAGGATTTTATTTACCCCCAATAAGGGCCCCCGGATTCACTGCCCTTGCATCCCAAAGGTATGCAGGACGTGGCAGGAGACTTCAGAACCTGCTTCTTTATTTTTAGACTCTTCTCTGGTTTATTGGGTTTCTATAATGAAGGCGCAGTCTAGCCAACCATCATATGGTGCTGTGGTAAGCAGCATTTCTTTTTATAGCCCTGGAAAGTATTTGAGAGTTTAATGAAAGAATTTATGATTAAAATCTGGAATTAATTCAGCAGTGTGGTCCACTAAATGGAAAGATCTGAGACACTTACTAGCGAAGGCCAGGTGGGCACAGAGGGGTGGGCTGTCAATGACAGTATGGGCAAGGGGAGTGGTCTGTGACTGGGCCCATAACCTAACCACATACACAAGATGACTTTATGCATTACTTTAAAAGTACAAGCATGTAACTGTTCACAGAAACACGGACACTCCTACTGTATTGGGACCAGAACCCATGACTATATATGAACTACATTTCTAAAGAGCTCAGTGCAAAGCTGCTGGCTCTGTCATTAGCTGCACAAATCTCTACAGGCAAAGAATGTTTCCATATAGATACTGAACATTGTTTGACATTTAGTTAGCATGCAGTGGCCTGGGAGCAGCTACAACACACACACACACAAGCTGTCTTGCACACACGTTTATTTGAACAAATAAAGATATTCATTTCAGATTTTTGCAAGGATCACATCATGGCAACTTAAAACAGCTCTTCCTTCTGTCTGTAATCCAGTCAGATCTGCGCCTATTTATCAAACGAAGAGGCCTCAGATTGTTAGTTTGCGCTAAGAGTGTAATTTGCAGTAATTAGCAGTTTCCTAAAATCAATCTGAGAGCTGCATGGGAAACAGAATCTTGCCAGGCATAATCATCTTAGGACTTGAGAAACTCCAAACCTCAAATCTTCTGTCTCTTATAACAGTGCATCTGGAATTGCATCCCAGTGCTTGTGGGCTTTTAAAACTAGAACTGCTTGATCGGAAAGGGTCTTTAATATTGAAAACTGCGAGGATAGTGAACACAACCAATTGGACTGGTACAAACAGCAAAGCAGAACCTATGACTGCTAAAGCATTACAAATACAAAAAACAAGCAGACACATCATCTTCAGGACAGACTGGATAAAACCACACTGCTTTAAACGTGTAGCAGGTCATTTACATTCAAGTCTCTCACTTTGTAACACCTTAAATGAGAATTGAATGAGCAACAACATTGCAGCAGTGCAAGCACCATATACATGGGCTTCAGAAGATAGAATCTGACTTTGCAGAGAGTGTGTTGGTGAATTCAGAATAAACAGTGTAGCTTGCCTAACACAGCCATTGTCGGCCAATTCAATTCATCAGTAGTAAATTTAATTGCTAAACAAACTACTCACTGCCACACAACAAAAAGCTTCAGTAGCTACGGGACATATCACTTCTCGCAAGGATCTCCATCTGTAGCCAACTTCAGCATCATTAATACAACAGCATTTAAAAGCCATCCCAAAACAACAGTGCTGACAGTACAGCCTGAATAATTACAGATGCCACACTTGTCATCTGATGTGTTAACTCTATTAACTGCCAGAGAGGTTTGTAATACTGCTTTTGTTTTAACACAACTTTAACAATTCCATTTGCAACAATATAATACTATGTCACAGTAATCTCCTTTTCCATATGCTTTTCAAAGCTGTACATGTTAAAAGATCAGAAAGGCAATGCAAGCTGAATCAAGGAAAACAATATCCTACCTTTCCAGATACCTTTCTGAAAAGTCAACCATTGTGTGGTACATTTGAGCCAGCGTGTTTAAAAACTGCTCTGTACGAAGCTGTAGCTTTGCAATACGGCCCTCCTTATCCAACACGTTAAACAGACACAAAGTACTGGAAGGAGGCCAGATGGCAAGCCAATCAGAGGGCAGCACAAACCACGTGTCCTGCACAGAGTCCTTTCCAGAGCTGCACTCGCTACAGCCCCAGGTAACTGAATGGCTATCCTGTCTAACTTGCACAGGGTTAAAAACAAACAAACAAACAAACATCATCATCATTACAAAACAAGACTTCTATAAAAGAGGGGTCAGCATGACACTCTGCAACATGAAAGTGCATCAATCTGTCAAACAAATACTACATGTAAAAACATACTAATATACATAACGGTGTATGTGTATCTTGATCCATATGGTGTAATCGGCACTAGCGTTAAAGGGTTGGTATTTCAAGTGCATTAGGTCATATAAACCTCAAGAATGTACAAATCGAGAGGATCCAGCCCTCAAGTTCTAATGCTAAGAACCCTTTGCCATCTAGTGGAAAGAGTGAAGACTGCATTTTATCATTTCCAGGTGTTTCGGAAGTCGTAAAGGAATTTTACAATGTGCTGCAGAATGTTGAGTAAATGTATTAATGTCCTATTTCAGTGTTGCAGTAAAACAATGTCTTCAAGGTAGTGTAACTAATAAATGAGCCTACAGTTTGCTTAAAAACCATGTATTTTACTGTAATATAATTAATTTCTATATGTTAACTACTGTAAAGTAATCCAGTTTAGCTTTGTGTGCTCTACGTTGCAATTAATATCATGTTGACTGCTCAGTTTGTTTACATTCTCCAAGTAAGGTAAAGTAAACCCAACTTGCCATGGATGTGTGAGCTGGTCTGGAGGACAGTACAAGAAGTTATTCATGTAAAGTTCCCTTATTGTAGCTTCCTTCAATCCTTTTTTTTGTTATATTAATACCGTTTAAAATGGCCTAATAACAACCTTCTGAAATATACTTTCAATAGCACAGTATTTAACATTTTACCGTAACCCACAATACAAAAACATGTCCCGAAATGGCATGTCTTTTTCATTTCTGATCAGCATACTATTGGTCCTCTGCATGCATTTCTCACAGGCTGCCGCGCAGCTAGCAGATTTTAGGGGAGTGCTCCTTCCTCTGGTTAAAATGAACGAGAGGCAGCTGCTCCGTGTGCAGTGTGTTCCTATCAGAGGGGCCCCCAGCCTGCAGTGTGTTTCTATCAGAGGGGCCCCCAGCCTGCAGTGTGTTCCTATCAGAGGGGCCCCCAGCCTGCAGTGTGTTCCTATCAGAGGGGCCCCCAGCCTGCAGTGTGTTCCTATCAGAAGGGCCTCCAGCCTACAGCCTGTGTGCAGCGTGCTCCTATCAGAGGTGCCCCTAGCCTGTGTGCAGCATGATCCTATCAGAGGGGCCCCCAGTCTGCTGCCCCCTCCCTCCCACACAGTCCCCCAGAGCCCTCTTCCCTACATAGGCCTGCTAGCAGGACACTTCCCAACAATGAGGTCAGTAAGGATCACATTACAGACTGCATGAAAACAACACTTTCTGTGGCTGAAGAGAAACACAAAGTAGTTCCAAATGCCAATGCAATAATGATGTTCACAATACTTGTCTATCTCTAGAGGCATGTTCCTTTAAATGTGTGGGTTCAGAAAGCAGGAACCTGTTCATTCAGTTAATCATATTGACCTTGTGACTTACAGGTTTTTAGTCGTCGTCTTCTTCTTGGAGCCGTCCTGTTCCTCTTCACAGCTGCACTCCGAGTCGCCTCCGCTGAGCTGATGGGGAAACAGCAAGAGAACAGTCTGCATCATACACTCCAGTGTTCAGGTCAGTGGAGGTGGAGGTGAAACAAGCTGAGGGTACCCCAATTCTATCTACTACAGGATTGGCACAGGCACACCAGCCCAGTATCCAGCACTAAGCAAGGCTTTGTTTATCTAGAGAATGGGGACACACAGCTCTCTGCTGGTCTGCTCACAATGAACATGTTGTATTGGCCACAGAGTCTAGCAATCAGTGCTCTGCAGACACTGCCATGGAATGTAAGGCAGCATGCTGAGTAGGGGAGTGTTACACTTCTTAATCCCCAGCTGCTGAGTGGCTACAGCTAAAAAAGGGGGCTGGCCCTTCAGAACCAAGGCGGAGCTTTGGGAGCCCTGCAGTACAGAGCAGCAGCAGTGCTGTATGTTAAGAAATGAAACATTCCCATTGTTACGAATGACTCCCTTTCAGTTAATGGATTTAATGAACGCAAGCAGCACAACATGGGCATCATGGAAAGCTAGCACAATTTACATATATTACTGAAATAGAAAGACACAAGAGCAAGACACATTTATGAGTCTCTTTTTAAATAAATTACTAGCCGACACTACAGACTGGAAATCATATACACGCACTGCAAATCAGAGAAAACACGTTCACCCTTTCCACCTCATTTCTAGTTTACATTTTCATCCTCAGTAGTGTTCCTTAGGGTCTGCCTAACGTTGAACATCCTGCCAGCGACCTGGCCCTTTAACTGGTTTTACTCAGGCACTGTAAGAGACAGCCCTGCTGGCGATACACCATTTGAAAGGGTAGAGACAGAGCTTCAAAACGAGGTTCAATTCGTGCATTTCCAGCATTGGACCTTGTCAGGAGAGAGCCGTGAATGCAATGTTACTGGTGCACTGTAAGACAGACCTACCTCAGTGCAATAAACAAACACTTTCAGACAAATTCTTTACAGAGAAATGGTGACAGCTAAGGCACACAGACCTATTTTCCGATAAATATAGATTTTTTTTTGGTGTTTTTTGGATCAGATGCACGAGACAAGTCAGCTGTTAGGGTTAGATTCCATGGCTGCCACCTTGCTGGCCTGTTAGCCACAGTGAATAGCATATGATCAGGGTCCCTGGGACGAATCACTTGAATGAGTTGTTTTTCCTTTGGCACATTTTTCAATTGTTCATTTCTCTTTGGTTGCTTTTGGTTCCTTTTGCATATATAGCCACGATTCCTTTATTTATTACCCAATTTGATCAAAAAAATGTTTCCATGTTCCCTACATGTTGAAGTTTCATTGTACACAGTTAGATTTCAGCTGGTCATGCTAAAATAAATTGTATAAACAATAAATAATGTTTTGTTTTTTTGTTTTCTAAAAAGTGTCTCTTTTTCAGTGTTTTTTATTACCTGTACTAAACAGGGTGAGTCTCAGACTTTTTGTTCACGGAAGCCTAGTGTGTGCTCATTCATTTCTTGTATGACATGAACCTGTAATCTTTATAGTTAGAGTTACAGCCACAAATCTAACAGTAAAAACAACTCTGACCCTACAGGGTTAACAGATGTTTTAATAAACAAATGCAAGCTCATATTGCAGAACTACTGAAGGAAACCCAATAGCATAATTTTCTATCAACTCTCATATCTTATGAAATGCCCACAGTTGTTTTGAACAGTTGTAAAGAAACGAACAAAAACCAACCTCATTTTGACCTGTGCTTTTCCATGTTTCATTAGAATTCACTGTTCAGAAGAGAACAGAAAAGCAAGTAAATAGCAAGTGTAATATCTGTTATAAATGAATGCACCTGCCTATTGATCTCATCCATTTAAATCGCCCATCAAACAACCGCTGTACAAGTACAGCAATATAAACATATTATGAAAAGCTGAATTTGATTTGACTTCTTATTCTTCACTTGATTAAAAAAAAAAAAAAAAAAAAAAAAGCTACCATCATGCAACTGATGTTTTTGTTTGCTTTAGCCAGTCTGATCGGAGCTATTTTGGAACATTGTCCAAATACGCAATTACACAGGCAAGATTAGGCAAACATTACTAAGAATCGTACAGAGTCGAGGATCCCTTGTGACCATGTTAGCTACTAATAGCCTGTTTGGAAATGTAGACATATGACTTTAAACAAAGCAAACCTTTTTAGACTGTTGAAAGGGACCACCGTGAGCACCTGCTTCCCATTTGTAACCGTGTGGCAAGTCTAACTCTGCGCACTGCTGTGGCTTGCATATAATATATTCTACACTGAGTGGTCCAGTGATTAAAGTAACGGGCTATATAAAAATAAAGATTATTATTATTATTATTATTATTACAACCAGGAAAGAGCAGCTAAAAAATAATAAATACAAGTCACACGCTACAATCAATCACAGCTTCTTATAACATTTTATTTTAGGAAGGACCATGGGAACTGAAATCCCAGCGCTGCTCAACCAGATAAGCCTTATTTGGAAGACAAGCGCAGTACTGAAGCCAGGGTGCTCAGAGCAGTCTGAAGGGAAATTGCTTTCTGTCCAGTAAAAGGAAGGAAAGCTCAGTCCCTCTGTATTGACTCTAACTGCGCTGAACGTCCCAGTGAAGTTTCTATTGTCTCCTGAGCAGAATAAAGAATACCAGGATGAAAGCCAACCTCATATCCTCATAAAACTACAGGAATTATCCAACTTACCTTCCGCTAGCTGGTATAAACTTTCAAACCTTTTGGGGGAATGTGTCTCGCAAGGTGTGATGCATTAACCCCTTATTAACTTTACTATATACTAAAATAAAGGCTGGCTTGTATAAATTGCTACCAAGTTACATTTTATTTAAAATGTGATTGAGTTAAGGAAAATGGGTTTGTTTTTAATACTTCATCTGGAGGCTGGGTTAATAAATAATTTTTCCCAATGCATGCTGGGTGTTTACATTCAAATACAGAAATACAACAGAACAATGTGGGTAGCTCCCCCACACCCTTGAGAGATCATACAGCAATCAGATAACGCAGAATATTGTGTCCCATTTAGCTACATGCGAGAGAAGCAGGCAGGAGTTCACAAATGAACTGGAACAGGCAGGGGCCAGCTGTTCCTAGCTCCAATTACATCACTGCCACGGAGTCACAGACTGGCCTCTGCAGCAGGACACCTAACCTTTTTGTGTCTACAGACACCCAGCTGCACCAAAACAACATGAGCACAGTACATAAGGTGCTTTGCTAGTAAAGATACGTATTGAATCATTGTGATGAGGTCTGGTGCTGTTTTAAAGCCTCCTTGTCCACCCTGGTGGATAAACTGGGCCATTACTAAGGAACAGTTGCGTCTCAGCTTGACTATACTCATAAATAAACAAGGACACCAACACACGGCTACACACCCGAATGGTCAGAATCAACTGCTGTACTTTAATGTAGGCATACTGTATGGACCCATCACTACAGACATTCATAGATGTTGTTCTAGTTTTCCTATTGAAGATGGCTTGAAACACCGACAGAGTTCAGCTTATACAGGAGACTGCAGCTTCTCCTCAGTAGATAGAACTGGTTTCTAATACACAGCATGGAGCCAGATACTACTGCAGCAGACAGGGCATAAGCTGGCGAAATGGAAAAGCCACTTACAGAATTAATGGGATTTCTTTTTTAATGCAGGACAATGGTGCATTTCATAATAGGCCACAGCCAGGAGTAATCTCAAGTGTGCCTGAAAAGCTCTAACAACCGACTCAGGTGATCTGCAGCCAACTTCCAAATCTCCTGTCTGCCCAACACTTCCTTCCATTACATTGTGACTTTTACACTACAAATGTGCATGCTTGACAATGTGCACCTTAAATTGCTTTTCTTTGAGAGCACGTTTTCAATGAATGGAAACAATGAACCCGGGAATAAACCACAGGCCGGGTTTCCTGGTATTGTATATAACACTGAACAGAGCAAAAAAAAAAAACCAAAAAACCAACCTCTGCTCTTATGGGACCCATGTTAACAATACTCATTTAAAAAGCTACCACAAAGCAACCTAATCTAGTGCCAAGTCTAAACATGGACTTTGGGAGTGCTGCACATTGCTGCTATAAGACATTTCCACAACTAGCAGAATAATAAGTTAGTCAAGGCAGCTCCTTTTTAAATGGTCCAAAAGAAAAGACTTCAGATTACATTCTAGAGAAGCATTTCATTAACACAGTTAAGATAGTAGTTAGAGTTATGCCTTTGGACTAATATGTTACACGACTCGACTGGGGTTATAAAACGAGATTGATATACTTCATTCTTGAGTCCAGAAACAAAGTAACATGCAAGACCAGAGATGGCTGTGAAATGTGGCTCTGATAATGAATCCTTCAGCTCTATTACACTACATGGTCCCCAGAACCTACTTGCACTTAGCAGAGGCACAGATTCACAGAACCTAGTCTAGTCTAGAAAATGCTAGATTGTTATTGAACATTCTTTGAGAGTATAAAAGGGTTAGGCATAGGAGGATTGCTGTCATTACCAATTAATCAATATGGGGGAAAGTAAAGAGCTATCGGAAGACCTTAGGCAGAAAATGATGTAAGCTGGAGAAGGTTTTTCCAAGCATCTGAGTATCCCAATTTCAACTATTGTTTCTATTATCAAGATGACTCATGGTACTGTCCCAACACTCCCTTGTCTGGAAGAAAGAAGATTTTTTCACCAACAAAAAGTAGAAGAATTGTGAGAAAGGTTAATAACAATCCGAAACTGACTTCCAAAGATATTCAAAGTGAAGTGGCTGCAAGTGAGGCTAGGGTTTCCATTTCAACCATAGGTCGAGCATTGTGAAGGTCTCAATGGTCACAGGCCAAGGAAAAAGCCATTCGTAGGAAAACATCACAAGGACATTCGCCTAAGTTTGCAAAACAGCATTTGAATTATGGATATGAGCTCTGGTCAAAGGTTTTGTGAAGTGATGAAAAAAAAAATTAGTTATTTGTTCAGTCAGAAAATCATTACATTTGGAGAAATTCTGGCAAGGCATACAAAGGAAAGAACATTGAGAATTGTGAGGGTCTGGAATCAACTCCCCAGTAATGTTGTTGAAGCTGACACCCTGGGATCCTTCAAGAAGCTGCTTGATGAGATTCTGGGATCAATAAGCTACTAACAACCAAACGAGCAAGATGGGCCGAATGGCCTCCTGTCGTTTGTAAACTTTCTTATGTTCTTATGTTCTTAACACCATACCTACTCTCAAGCATCAATGTGGTAATATCCTTCTATGGGGCTGTTTTTATTCTAATGGCATAGGAAATTTAGGCCCAGACCAAATCAAAGTAGCTATCTCTTGTTGACTGCAAATGGTTTGAGAAGGGGGAGTGGTTTGCTACAGTCCGACCAAATCTACTCAATTCCAACTATAAATCACATCGCAAGACTTTCGCAGGACCATATTTTATAGTCATTTTGCTTTCAGTGGTCCCTCCTACTCCTGTGAAACTTCTCTCCACCCCTTTCGCGGATTGGAAATGGCTAGTTTTATTTCGGGATAAAGAAAATGCGATATGGAAACTAGCGATATTATCGCATAAACACTCGTTCGCAAGAGCGATCAGGGTTTGATTTGATCCGGCCCTTAGTTCCAATACATGGTAAAATGGACTCCATAGCATATCAAAAGATATTGGCCAATCATCTTAAACCCTCTGCTACAGAACGGTTAAAGCGCAACTGGATGTTCCAACACAACAACGATCCAAAGCACACATCAAAATCTACTTCAGAATGGATAAAGAAGAACAAAATCAAGTTTCTGGAATGGCCCAGTCAAGTCCTGATCTAAATCCGATTGATAACACTGTGTAACAAATGTTTTTTTTTATTTTTTTGGTTCCTGGGTAGTAAGTGTTATTTCCTAATTGCTTATGCCTCAAAAAAGTATAGAAAATGGCTATTATTCCCCACAAACTTTGCTTTTGTGACCAGGACAGTGATACTTTGAAATTTACCTATTTTCCGGAACATTCCAGATAGATTCAGTGCTGAGTAAACTTGGAGTAACTTCTAGAACTTTCTAGAACTTTCCAGTAATATAAATAGTAGTATAAATACAGGGGCCTTAAGCCCACCAGTTCAGTTTAGTTCCAGCTGCCTAAGTGGACACATATCTGCATTTTTCTGGGAGGTCATAGGAGACTTCAAAATGGTGGCATTCCTGATGGGTCTCCAAGGCGGTTTTACCAAGTTTCCCTGCTATTTTTGGCTTTGGGACAGCAGGGACACCATGACGCACTACCACAGGCGGGACTGGCCACAGCGGATCGAGTTCTCTGTGGGGAGGAACTGCGTCAAGTGGGAGCCACTGGTGGACCCCTGGAAGGTGCTGATGCCACCACTGCACATCAAATTGGGCCTTATGAAACAATTTGTCAGAGCTAGATAAGGAGTCGGCCTCCTTCAAGTACCTTCAAGACTTCTTCCCTAAGCTGTCTGAGGCAAAGGTCAAAGCCGGTGTCTTCGTCGGACCATAGATAAAGAAGATCCTGGAGTGCAATGAATTCCCCAAGAAGCTCACTAGTAAGGAGAAAACAGCTTGGAACAGCTTTGTCGCAGTGGTTCAGAGCTTCCTGGGCAATCACAAGGCCGAAAACTATGTGAAGCTGGTTGAGTTGTTTTTTTCTGACTTTATGTGAACGAAAAGACGTAAATTCTCCCGTTTTCTCATTGGAAATAGGTAAATTTCAAAATATCACTGTCCTGGTCACAAAAGCAAAGTTTGTGGGGAATAATAGCCATTTTCTATACTTTTGAGGCATAAGCAATTAGGAAATAACACTTACTACCCAGCAACAAAAATTGTGTTACATAGTGTAATCTTTGGTATGAGTTGAAGAGGCTGTGCACAAGTGAAGTCCTCAGAATTTGAATGAACTGGAACAATTTTGCGTTGAAGAATGGTCAAAAATCATCGACAGATATCCTAATCATTTAAAGGAGGTTATTATTGCTAAAGGTGCCTCAACTAGCTATTAATTTCATTTTCCTAGTCAGGGTATGAATACTTTTGAATTAGCATTTTTGGAGATTTGCAAAAAAATTGATTAAATAAAATTATAGACATCTATTATCTTGTAACTTTTTTCCTCATCCACAAAAGCAACACTTTTGCAACAAAAGATTTTTCCTATAATTGTTAGAAAAAATTTCTAGAAATTACATGTTCGGATATTCGTTCATTATTTAAATATTCGTTCAGATATTTGATCGTTTTTCCAAAAATAATAAAAGCCATTATATTACTCTGAAAGCAGGCAGAGACAACATAACTGCAGGGGCGTGGCCCCTGTGTGTGTGTCTTTATTTTACAGCAAGACGTTACAATATGTAACATGTTAAAATAGAAAAATATACCAGGAGTAAAGAATAAGCTGTGCAGGACTTGCTTTAACCAGTGAATTAACTACAAAACAAAGGATGCCAAATAGCAGTTCAAGTTAAATGTCATTTTGTTTATGCCTGAAATAAATAGTATATAAAGTTGACACTGCATTTTATTTTTTTTTTTTCATTCCTTGCCGTTGCTGTTTCTTCACAGTAAACAGCGGTCATTGACACGTTTTCATAAAGTAATAACATGAGATTTACTTGTGCCTTTTTGTAGCTGAACAAGCAAATGAAAACTGAAATTTAACTTCACACACTTCAAATAAAACAAACATTGAAATGCCACTGTAAAGTTTACTACATTCCACAAAACAGAAAGGCACAACAAATATAGAGTAGCACAACGTGTTTTTGTCCCAGATGGCTTTCCATAAAGATTGCTATGGGTGCGCGCACATAATCTGGTTTATTTAGTTTTTGCTGTCTAAAAATTTTAGAGAGGTAATGAGCTATATTTTATGCTCAAAAATATGGGAAAACTACTTTTATAATATAGAACAATTGCTCAGAGAAAATGTTTATTTTTAACAAGTAAGTTGTTTTTCTGAAAAAGATAGGTGTCAATTATTGGCACCCCTAAAGATTCTTATAAATAAAATCAAACAAAATTAAATCTGCATTGACATTCTACTTTAAGCACATCTCAGTCTCAGTATTGTGGCCTTCCATGGCTTTCTGTTTCGCTGGAGCATAAAAATGTGGTAATACGCATGTAAAATCCACTTGTCATCCATCACCATAGGGAAAGGCAAAGAACTCACAAATGGAGACAAACAGTTGTTTACCTTCATAAATCAGGCAATGGGTATAAAAAAATAGCTAACAACCTAAATATACTACTTACCACTACTAGGGCAATAATTAAGAAGTTCAAAACCAGTGGAACAGTGGTAAATCTGCCTGGTAGAGGACGCAAGTGTATTTTGCCCCCACTCACAGTGAGGAAGATGGTTCAGGAGGCAAAGAAGAATCCAAGGGCCACAGTTGCAGAATCACAGAACTTGATTTTGTCTTGGTGTCACCAAGTCTCCAAATCTAAAATTAGACGCCACCTCCATGCAATAGCCTACTTGGAAGGGTTGCCAGAAAAAAGGGCCTTTATTGAGAGCAACCAACAAATGTAAGCACTTGAAGTTTGCTAAACGGCACTGGCACTTGGATTGGAACAGGGGGCTATGGTCAGATGAGACGAAAATAGCGCTCTTTGGCCACGCACACCAGCGTCGTAAGAAGAATGCGTATGCAGAAAAGAACCTCATACCTACTGTAAAATATGCTGGTGGATCTTTGATGTTATGGGGCTGTTTTGCTTCCACTGGTCCTGGGGTCCTTGTTAAGGTCAACGGCATCATGAACTCTACCAAGTACCAGGATATTTTAGCCAAAAACCTGGTTGTCTCTGTCAGAAGGCTGAAACTTGGCCGCAAGTGGATCTTCCAGCAAGACAATGACACAAAGCACACATCAAAATCCACAAAGAAATGGTTAATTGACCACAAAATCAACATTTTGCAATGGCCATCTCAGTCTCCAGACTTGAATCCCACTGAAAACCTGTGGTCTGAATTGAAGAGGGCAGTCCATAAGCACAGAACGAAGGATATCACGGATCTGGAAAGATTATGTATGGAGGAATGGACTAAGATCCCGTCCAATGTGTTCTCCAATCTTATAAAAAAATTATAGAAAGGCTCAGTGCCATTATCCTTGCAAGGGGAGGGTGCACAAAGTACTGAAAACAAGGGTGCCAATAACTGACACTTTTTTTTTTTTGGAAATAAATTTATAATTTGAGAAATGTGTAATTTTGGTTGATTCTCTTGAATCATTAATAAATACAACACATTCCACATGTTGGAAAATTACAATATAGCTCATTACCTGTGTTGTTTATTTTATACAGTCTTTTTTGCTCATATTTCTCAAGGGTGCCAATAATTTTGGAGGTATATACATACACAGTACCAGTCAAAAGTTTGAGTACACTTGCTGGAAACTAGGTTTTTTTTCATAATTGACAATGTTTTACGTTGTATACGTTTCTGTAAATACCTGAAAATGAAAACACATTACAATACACAAAACATAAGGATTATCAAAGCAATGTTCAAGAAAATTGAGAATTGTCTCTAAATCTTGGATTCCTCAAAATAGCCACCCTTTGCCTTAATAACAGCCTCACAAACACGAGGCATTCGGTTAACAAGTTTCAGCAGGAAATTGCTTGACATGTCTTCCCAGCTCTTCTGCAGCAATTTCCAGAGATGTAGGGCACTTGTGGCTAGCGTTGCTTTGACTCTTCTGTCCAGTTTGTCCCAACAAGTTCTATGGGATTGAGGTCTGGAGACAGGGCAGGCCAGGTCATTAGATTGAGCTGTCCTTCACTCTCCTTCTTTGCCAGATAGTTATTGAACAATTTTGAGGTGTATTGCGGTTCATTATCTTGCTGAAGAATGAGGGACTGCCCAACTAGCCGTAATCCTGATGGAATGGCATGCCTCTGAAGTATGCTATGACAGCCATGCTGGTTGAGCTTGCTATGGACTTGGTAAAGATCACCAATTCTGTGACTTGGGCTTCAGACTGAAATCCCCTTGCTTTGGGTGACCATTTCATTGAAATTGACAAGATTTACATTTCTATTTAAAAATGTAATTTTTGAGTACAATTCACTTATGATTATCAGCTTATATAAGTACACGTATCATATAATGAAGTATTATGTGTTTATAGACAAATTTATACAGTTGAAAGCATAGATAATCATGAAAAACCTGGTTTCAAGCAGGTGTACTCAAACTTTTGATTGGTACTGTGTGCGTATATATATATATATATATATATATATATATATATATATATATATATATATATATATATATATATATATATACATACACACACACACACACACACACACACACACACACACACACACACACACTATAATAAAACCTGGAATGGATCCAGCTGCTAATATGCAATCCATATTCTTGTGTAATACCTAAGCTCATGTTTAAGATTGCTAGAATAAAGTTGTTTTGCTTCATAACAATGTTTAATAATAAGTGTGGATCTTGATAGGATAACAGTCCATCACCACTAGATTAAGAATTGCAGCCTTAACCTGCTTCAATATGAACCTATGAGAAGATAATGAGCAAGAGAGATGAGGAGGAGGAGGCGTGTCAACTACTAATTCAACTTGTGTGGAGCAGGAGAGTGCATGAGATGGAAACGAAAGCTTCCATCCACACAAAATATTGGAATTATTGTACCCCTCAAATACTTCCTGGTGACTCCGGAGACAGCCACTTCCTGCAGGCTTTGTTTCTTCCTGTGACAGGATGCGTGAAACAATGCCTGCTTTTTGAAACCTAACAGCTCCCTGAATGGCCTCGGTATCTCACTGTAATATTACTGCAAGATGAACTTCACATTCCAATGATCTCTATTAACTCTTCTAGTTTTTGTAAAGAACTTTGGGCACATATGAAAAGAAAATCTGATAAGTTTAACGTACGTGTGTGTGTGTGTGTGTGTGTGTGTGTGTGTGTGTGTGTGTGTGTGTGTGTGTGTGTGTGTGTGTGTGTGTGTGTGTGTGTGTGTGTGTGTGTGTGTGTGTGTGTGTGTGTGTGTGTGTGTGTGTAAGTACTAGCTGCCAGTGTGGTACTGATGCTTAGCGTAAAACAAAACATTTTGCTTTCAAACTGCAAAGATTAATATCCAGCCCACCTGTTTCTACGTTAATATAACCTGCAGAGTTCACACAGCTGTTGTAAACAAACAGGTCAGACAGTAGAACAGTATGACACTGCATAGAAAGAAGGCATCGGTCCTAAATTAAAAGTGTAAACCTTGGAATAGTATTTATACCAAACTAGTACAAAGTTATGTAAAGAGCCATCAGAGCCCACAGGTGTTGAAGCTCAGAATTGAAGTGGGTCAAAGTCAAGTCAACCTCAACCCCAGGTCAACCTCCAGTTCTTCTAAATACTACACAAAGTGACCAGCAGTCACACTGCAGCTTACTGTTTACCGTCATGGTTTATCAGCCCAATCCAAACATCTTGGAGAATAGTGTAGGAGCTGCTTTTACTGCTGGGCTTTTATCATTTTACAAGATATCCTGCCAGTAAATGTGTTCTTTACATACTATCAATGCAAGGAGAATGTTGGTCATATTTGCATGAATGGCACCCAAACAAAGTTTAATTATTTTATCTGTCAAGTCAGATGTGATGTCAGATCTCAAGAACATCCCTCAACAGAAGGGTTGTTCATGAATTCATTGCAATACAAGCATAACAGACCCATTAGAAAAAAATACATTTTAAATGTGTTATCGGTAGGGCTTGAGTTTTTAACCGATAACCAAAAAAAAAAAAAAAAAACACACCGTTAGACCTATTTAGAAAATTCTTTAATTTTTTATTTATTTTTTTTAACCCTAAAGTGTAGTGTGCGTCTCCTCTGAGGCCCTGTCCAGATTCTAGTGTGCGTCTCCCGAGACCCTGTCCAGATTCTAGTGTGTGTCTCCTCCGAGACCCTGTCCAGATTCTAGTGTGCGTCTACTCTGAGGCCCTGTCCAGATTCTAGTGTGCGTCTACTCTGAGGCCCTGTCCAGATTCTAGTGTGCGTCTCCTCCAAGACCCTGCCCAGATTCTAGTGTGCGTCTCCCCCGAGACCCTGCCCAGATTCTAGTGTGCGTCTCCCCCGAGACCCTGTCCAGATTCTAGTGTGCGTCTCCTCTGAGGCCCTGTCCAGAGTCTAGGGTGCTAAAGCAATACAAAATGAAAACTGTCCTACATGAGGAAAGCCGATTCATCTTTGTACTTGGTGCACTGACAGCTATAAGTGACAGTGCTAGATTTACAATGGTGTTGAAATTGTTTGATGTCTAATATTACACTTTCAAGACCTGATTTCAAAAGTCACTGCAGAGTGTGGATGCTTTTAGACATGCTAGTCTGCAATTTGTACATTTAAACAAATTCACTTATACGACTGGATAAAGAGTATTACAAGGCATGCAAATGACAAGGAAGCAATGTCATCATGTTAGGCGTTTGCAAGCGTTCCCTGTTTTAGGCTGAAGACCAGGTGTGCTGAGACGTTGTTGTGACTCGGCAGTTATACAGCAGAGGTTGGGATCAATTTTTATCTATTCTGTTACATTCTTATTAAAACTTGTTCAAAACAGCAAGCTTCTTTGGGCCCCCAGCACTGGTCACTGTGCCCCCACTGTTCCTGAAGGTGCTCATTACGGACTAGCTGTTTAGGGTGCATGCCGTCACTAAGCTGACTAGCATCTGCCTGCACTGTTATGTGACATCACAATTCTATATGAGTGCGGTTTTACAATTGCTCCCACAGCACCTGTAATGCAGATTTGTTGTTGCTTGTACTTGCAAACTAGGCAACACAAACGCTGCATTGTGTAGCCTGCCATGTGTTACATGAGCTGGCAAGACTATAAGCCTGGTGGAAGCAGCAGCTGCTCTGTTAGTCTGACTGTGTGCAATTCACATTCTATACAGTTAATACCCTTTTCCTGGTGTCTCCAGGGCAGCTACAGCATAAATATCCTTAGAGACGCAATTAAATGCAAACAGCACATACCTAAATGGCCTTTAACAACACTTGAGGCCCTTCACTACAGTTACAAAGACAGGCCTAGGGCACCATAGCAACAGCTAGTACTCTGATACAAACACTGCCATATGTTCCTCATATTTATAAACACACGACAGAATGAATCAGAATAGAAGCCTGTTGAGAGGGAGCTGCTTATATGAAGCTGTGGGAAATACTGAGTTTCACTGTTTAACTGAACAACAATCTGCCAGGCCAAGGGCCCCTGATGTCATTCCATACAGTTTGCTGCGACTCTGCAGTGGTGTTGTTGTAGCAACGGCTACCTAAACCGAATCAAAATAAACCTTTTGTTACCTTCCAGTTCCCTCTTTCACAAGCCACTGAGGCAGGAGCGGCGCTGATCGAATAAACGATCGCTCTCTGAAGGGTTTGAACGTCAGAAAGGCACAACCATTGGGTACACTTTTCAAGGGATGCATCATTAATAAAAAATGATGCATTAAGGGAAACAAAAGCACTACTGGAAATAACATAATACTGAAATAGTTTAAATTGTCCACCTCAAATGACAAATGCACAGTACTCCCTAATACCCTTTATGGACTGCACAAGTCAAATGGAGTAATGATTATCATTTATTTATGCAGATGCATTTATGCTGAGGAGTGCTTGAGAATCCCTATCTAAATTTAACTAATTCCGATAACACATACCGGTAAATCACCAACACATGAGCAATGAAACAAAACAAAATCTGAATAAAAATCTAATTGATGCTTCCGTTTTTTTTTAAATGAACCACCAAAAAAAATCTACTTTAAAATAACCAAGACCATTCCTGTTATCATGTGTTTGTTTAGCAGATGTCTTATCCAAGGCAACTTACAGAGACTAAGGGTGTGTGAACAATGCATCGGCTGCAGAGTCACTTACAACAACGTCTCGCCCGAAAGACGGAGCACAAGGAGGTTCAGTGACTTGCTCAAAGTCACACAGTGAGTTAGTGGCTGAGCCAGAATTTTAACCAGGGACCTCCTGGTTATAAACCTTTTCCTTTACCACTGGACCACAGCCTCTGTTCCTTCTGACTGATAACACTCTATTAGCACGCTTCAAAACCCTGTTCACAAGTCACCTTAATCAAATCGAGGTGTTTGTTCCTTGATACGTTTAGTATAGTAAAAAGCAAAGTAAAGAGTAACAAAGCAGTTAACACAAGGTAAAGCATAGGCAAACACTGTAATTAAGATAGAGGTGAAGCTTTACAAAAAGGCAAACCATGGAAACTATGGTAAATTCAAAGTATAACCATGGGACTAGCATTGAAAACTGCAAAATCACTGTTGAAATGTACTGTTGTAAACTTTTATAAGGATTGTTTGTTAACCTAAGCAGGGCTTTATTCAGCCAAGACTTGAACAGGGCTGCCCTAGTTACAGAAGATGCAGATTAACCACTAGTTTCTGATTAACCCCCTGTGGTTTCAAGTGGCAATAGATGTCAAACAGGCAGACAGACACAGGGTAAGAGAATGAACAGGTCAACCCGCTGGGCTTGATGAGATCCACATCTTAAATCAGGCAGTCTAGGCCCTGGCACAGGGAAGAAACCTACTCGACAAACAATCAAAAGTGCCGTCATCCCAGTCCTTGAACACCAGCCAGTATCCAGTGTTTGTTGTTATTGAACTGTGCTTCAAAATAAAAAGGGTTTATCTATGAAAAACAGTGCTGCTTATAAGTGTGTGGAGACAAGCTGTACTGTGTGGGTAACAGGCAGGCCTCCAGAGTCAGCCTTGAACTTTTACAAACATGATGGTTCTATTTTTAAAGTGTATCCAAGCTGTTATCAAGATGTACCTTTGCTGCTGAGTGCTGACCGTGCCCACCTACCCAGAAAGACAAACTGCATTTCACTGTGAGGAGCTGCCTGTACCCATTCACACAGAAAGACAAACTGCATTTCACTGTGAAGAGCTCTTTAACCACTCACACAGAAAGACAAACTGCATTTCACTGTGAGGAGCTGCCTGTACCCACTCACACAGAAAGACAAACTGCATTTCACTGTGTAGAGTACAACAGCCTCCTGCCTTTCAGCATGCTGCTCCCCCTAGGGACTGGTATTCAGGCAACAGTCACTCACAACTGCATTGGTACTTTTAGAACTTTGAATATCTTATTGTGTAGAATGAATCTAACCCTTAAGAATTATGCAGCACATAATTTTCAAAAAGGACAACCCCGCTGCTGCTATCCACAGTAGTTTAGGCTGGTCGTTAGTTTTGGACCCTCATTAGTACTGATGCAAATGGCTTTCCTGGATCCTCCAGCCTCCAGTTGTTACAGATGGGACAGGCAATGCAAGCTACTGGCTGGGTAATGGGCAGGAGGGCTGCTAGAGAAATGGATAAGAAAAACAGCCACTTGACCAAATTATTTTTTGACTAGTACTAAAATCATATAAATACTGCTCTGATTACACTATGTAACACAATTTTTGTTCCTGGGTAGTAAGTGTTATTTCCTAATTGCTTATGCCTCAGAAGTATAGAAAATGGCTATTATTCCCCACAGACTTTGCTTTTGTGACCAGGACAGTAATATTTCAAAATCTCACTATTTCCAATGGGAAAACGGGCAAATGTGTGTCTTCTCGTTCACATAAAGTCAGAAAAAAACAACATATAACATAACATGTAAATACAGTATAATCGTAAATCTCGAAAAACTACTCACTTCTAAATCTTTTGTAGACATTTTTGTATTACTTTAGTATAAATACATGTTAATTTGGATTCATATGTTTTTTTTTTCTGACTTTATGTGAACGAGAAGACACACATTTGCCCGTTTTCCCATTGGAAATAGTGATATTTTGAAATATCACTGTCCTGGTCACAAAAGCAAAGTCTGTGGGGAATAATAGCCATTTTTATACTTCTGAGGCATAAGCAATTAGGAAATAACACTTACTACCCAGGAACAAAAAAAAAAAATTGTTACACGGTGTTATTATATTAGAGTAACTCCATTTTAAAGACAGCACCACTGCTTCTCTGCTTGCAGCCCCCTCACAGCAGCACAAGGCGACAGGAGCAGCTGGAACAAGCAGGGGGGTTACAGGAAGTTACTGAGGTGCAGGGGGGTTACAGGAAGTTACTGAGGTGCAGGGGGGTTACAGGAAGTTACTGAGGTGCAGGGGGTTACAGGAAGTTACTGAGGTGCAGGGGGTTACAGGAAGCATGCAGAGGTGCAGGGGGTTACAGGAAGCATGCAGAGGTGCAGGGGGTTACAGGAAGCATGCAGAGGTGCAGGGGGTTACAGGAAGCATGCAGAGGTGCAGGGGGTTACAGGAAGCATGCAGAGGTGCAGGGGGTTACAGGAAGTTACTGAGGTACAGGGGGTTACAGGAAGTTACTGAGGTGCAGGGGGTTACAGGAAGCATGCAGAGGTGCAGGGGGTTACAGGAAGCATGCAGAGGTGCAGGGGGTTACAGGAAGCATGCAGAGGCTTTGTGGTTGGAGGGGTTGCTGTATGAAATAGTTTCCATTATTACTGAGTGCAAGAGCCCACGTACAGTACGAGTGGAAGCAAGTACAGGAAGTAGTTGTGGAGACCCACATTTGGGTTTCCCCACACTTTAAAATGCCCACATTGTTCTAGTGACCACAGAGTACCAACAACTGCTAGTGAAAAAACAGACAACCGGAGTGCCTTGTTACAGGTGACGGATAGCTCATGCAGAGTAACACACACGCCCCCAAAAGGTGTAGAATGGTATTACTAGCTTAAGAGCAACAATCTCATTTACATGTATTATTTACACTTTTTGGCAGAATACAGTATGTCATATATGAAGAAATCAATTTATGCCTATTTCCTATTTTGGATTTTAACAATTACAAATATTTTTTTAAAAAGTCTCTCTATAAAAATAAACACCAAAGGTACCAAAATAGATGTAACTGTTTGCTAAAACCAGTGTACAATTAGCATTGAAGCAGCAGTACAGGCAAAAACAATTCATGTTTAAATATATCTTCTGAAAGCATAGCTACCCTTAAATTGATTTTATTTGAAGAACACAGTATTTACAGATAATGAAATCGACTAAACCACTGAACACAGTGTTATAAACAAGCCACTAGTTTGTAGCTGTTTCTAGTTTTTTGCAGCATTAGCCCTTCTGATGTAAAATCACTAATACAATTCATAAGACTGAGGAACAGCTACATATGCTGCTGTAATGCTGATAAAAAGTGCAAATAAAGCAAGAAACACAAATGAGTCTGGTCTGTGTGTCTCAAAGGGAGATGTACCAGTCACTGATCTTTACTGTGTCAGGCTGGTCTGTGCGTCTCAAAGGGAGATGTACCAGTCCCTGATCTTTACTGTGTCAGGCTGGTCTGTGTGTCTCAAAGGGAGATGTACCAGTCCCTGATCTTTACTGTGTCAGGCTGGTCTGTGTATCTCAAAGGGAGATGTACCAGTCCCTGATCTTTACTGTGTCAGGCTGGTCTGTGTATCTGAAAGGGAGATGTACCAGTCCCTGATCTTTACTGTGTCAGGCTGGTCTGTGTATCTCAAAGGGAGATGCTCCCAGTCCCTGATCTTTACTGTGTCAGGCTGGTCTGTGTGTCTCAATGAGAGATGTACCAGTCCCTGATCTTTACTGTATTAGGCTGGTCTGTGTATCTCAAAGGGAGATGTACCAGTCCCTGATCTTTACTGTGTCAGGCTGGTCTGTGTATCTCAAAGGGAGATGTACCAGTCCCTGATCTTTACTGTGTCAGGCTGGTCTGTGTATCTGAAAGGGAGATGTACCAGTCCCTGATCTTTACTGTGTCAGGCTGGTCTGTGTATCTCAAAGGGAGATGCTCCCAGTCCCTGATCTTTACTGTGTCAGGCTGGTCTGTGTATCTGAAAGGGAGATGTACCAGTCCCTGATCTTTACTGTGACAGGCTGGTCTGTGTATCTGAAAGGGAGATGCTCCCAGTCCCTGATCTTTACTGTGACAGGCTGGTCTGTGTATCTGAAAGGGAGATGTACCAGTCCCTGATCTTTACTGTATTAGGCTGGTCTGTGTATCTCAAAGGGAGATGTACCAGTCCTGATCTTTACTGTGTTAGGCTGGTCAGGATTAGGCCTTACAGAAGAAATAGCCTGGCACTGATACCGCCAGCGGCACACAGTACTGAAGAGCTGCCATCCAGAGCAACCTGCAACTATCTAGAACAGGAATTAACACATTTCATGCAGTAATGAATTAAAAAAAAAAAAAAAGTGAAGTCTTACAGTGTTAACATATCATTAAACATTTCCTACGTTATCTCTATCACAAGAAAACACATGGAAAAAAAAGAGGGACTTTAAATATCTCTTTAAGAGAAAGACCTATCCTGCCACAACTGTGATGTGTGCCAGAAACATGCCATCCACGCATTCACTTTAGACACAGTGACCCTCTTTCCATTCCTTTATCAAAAAATGTACACTGTGGTGATATAATGAGTGCTGTAATCCACAGCATAATGCCTAGATCTGCAGTGTCTCTTCAGATGTGTGGTTTTTTTTGCACATGTTTCTACTGGCATGAAATGGCATTTCTCAGATTCCAGACCTACTAAACCTCTGCTGTAACCCACACTACATCCACAGAAATCCTTATCTATCTATATATGTGCACCATTCACACACACAATCAAAAGCTTTGTGCTGGAGTACATGATGAATAATACATTAAAGTATATTATGATTAATGATTAAAGTATCATAATGTGAAGTAGTAAATATTTGTGCCTGGGAGGCATTTGGCTCACTGGCTGCATTCTAAACGGCATACTATATTAAATCTGTATATCAAATACACACATATTTCTAATTGTAGAAATAATACAAGAAACAACCAATGTTATTATTAGGGTGTGCTGGGTTCAACAACCAGCACGTGTGTGTCCGGGGTTAAGGGATGGTAAACTAGTCCAGGATTGGTCAGAATAATGAAAGTCCAGTCAAACCTGGAAAAGTGAGTTATTATTATTAGGGTGTGTAGAGTTCAACAACCAGCACGTGTGTGCAGTGTTTAATAACCAGCACTTGTGTTAAGCAGGGTGTGCAGGGTTCAATAACCAGCACATGTGTGTGTCCGGGGTTAAGGGATGGTAAACTAGTCCAAGATTGGTCAGATCAATGGAAGTCCAGTCTGAAACCTGGAAGAGTGAGTTAGAGTGCTCCGGTTTCAAACTATCACTACAGTGCAGTAGCAGACCAAATACAAAAGGAGCCCAAATTCTACTTGCCATGTCAGAATGCTCAAGCACTGCAGCTGGTTCTAAAGTAGAAGCCCTGTGTACTGAATGTACAGGGCCGTTTTGTAAGGGGTGTGGTTAGGTAGCTGTTGCAGATTGTATAATACGTGTAGACCTAGATGATGTGATTTATAAAGACAGGGTTTAAATAATGGATGTGCACAGCTGCATAGTGCTGCAATCATGATGCAGAAGGGGCTGAAATCACATTCACAACGTTTCTTGTGTGCACTCTTCTCAAAATATATCATGGTTATTCACTCTAAACACACACACACACACACAAACACACACAATATTGTGCTGGTGATTAAATCAGTGAAAACATACTCTGCAGTGCCCCCATGTGGCACTGATGAGAAATGCTCAAAAGCAGTAGGACAGTGTTTATAGTAAAGTCAAGTCTATATATTTTCTCTTTTAACCTATTAAATTAAAACATTTGCAGGCTTTATAAATACAACAGTTTGAATAAGATAATTATTTCACTTGAAATTCCTTCACATTCTGCAAATATATTTATGTAAAATGTGTTTCAGTATAACTCACACCTGTTCAATGCACGTTATTTCTTATTTTTTAAATGGCATGGACAAATTCCCAGGAAATTTACATAAAATAATAATAATAATAATAATAATAATAATAATAATAATAATAATAATAATAATAATAATAATAATACAGGGCCCTACATACAGTGCATTCAACTTCAATACTGTACATGTACCTGAAATTAAATTTTCCTGTCAGCTGCAGAAAACTATGAAGTACATTATTATTAACCAGTATTAGATAAATGGAAATGCAACGAACAAGCCAGGCGTGCAGATACTGAAGCACACAAACACACATGCACTTTAATGCTGTGCACCTGCAAGGGGATGCTCCATTTTCTGAACTAAAACCTTTATCACACAAGAAGCCCCCTAGGTATCCCCGCATTCAATTCATGCCTGTCTGCTTCCACATCAACCACTCCTGTTCAGAGCACAGCCACTATCAACCGCTCCTGATCACAGCACAGCCACTATCAACCACTCCTGATCACAGCACAGCCACTATCAACCGCTCCTGATCACAGCACAGCCACTATCAACCGCTCCTGATCACAGCACAGCCACTATCAACCGCTCCTGATCACAGCACAGCCACTATCAACCGCTCCTGATCACAGCACAGCCACTATCAACCGCTCCTGATCACAGCACAGCCACTATCAACCGCTCCTGATCACAGCACAGCCACTATCAACCGCTCCTGATCACAGCACAGCCACTATCAACCGCTCCTGATCACAGCACAGCCACTATCAACCGCTCCTGATCACAGCACAGCCACTATCAACCACTCCTGATCACAGCACAGCCACTATCAAGCACAGCTCCTGATCACAGCACAGCCACTATCAACCACTCCTGATCACAGCACAGCCACTATCAACCACTCCTGATCACAGCACAGCCACTATCAACCACTCCTGATCACAGCACAGCCACTATCAACCACTCCTGATCACAGCACAGCCACTATCAACCACTCCTGATCACAGCACAGCCACTATCAACCACTCCTGATCACAGCACAGCCACTATCAACCACTCCTGATCACAGCACAGCCACTATCAACCACTCCTGATCACAGCACAGCCACTATCAACCACTCCTGATCACAGCACAGCCTCTCAACGTACAGTAAGCACAGCAAGAGAGACAGGCTGACCTGACCTTACACTGAAGGCTCCCAGCACTCGCAGAACTTGTGGGGCTAATGTCAAATCTGATCAATACATGAGCTATTCATAAGGAAACTGACCCATCTAAATGCTGCTCTTAAGTAAAGTTTTTATTTGTGTTTTTCTGCAGCATTGTTTAATAAAAACAAACACGAAGACACATTTATGAGCAATGCTATTATACTGTACTGGAATGCCCACTATATTATTCATCCCTCTGTCCTGAGGCCAGCAGACAGGGCCCTGTAGCAGAGTGCAGGTGGATTGCGTGGAAACTGTAAAAAAAGGGTTTACAGGAACACTCAGACATTCTCATCCTGCTTTCCCAGAAGCTACTCCCAAGTCAGCGCGGAGTGACGGAAGGGAGCCGGTCAGTGAAGCAGTAAATACTGACCCTTTACAAGCTCTGATGGAGTTGACACACTCCATCAAGTGACAAAGACAGCTCCTGTCAAAGAGCAAACTGCATTGCTCAATTATTTTAACCTCCTGATATTTAACAATGATATAAAAAGGACATTAAAGTCAAACAGTCCAGCTTCTGACATCACAGTTACACCCTCTAAATGTCCTGAGATCCGTAGCGTCCGCTATCATTGCTGCAGGATTTTTTTCTATTTGTATTTTTATTTTCATATGGCATCAAAAGGACAAGCCACCTGTTTGTTCAGTGTTTTTACTTGTTGCTCCATTCATTCCTACTGAACTTAACAGAAGGAATTGCACACACAGTCTAGGTTATGTTTATTTTTTATTATTCACATGTTTTACTTGATGATTTAAGGGTCATGTGTCCTATTTTATAAGAAATTAATTCAGATACATGTAATTTATTATTTGAGTTGCAGAAAACTGTCATTGTACTATATATATATATATATATATATATATATATATATATATATATATATATATATATATATATATATATATATATATAAGAACATAAGAAAGTTTACAAACGAGAGGAGGCCATTCGGCCCATCTTGCTCGTTTGGTTGTTAGTAGCTTATTGATCCCAAAATCTCATCAAGCAGCTTCTTGAAGGATCCCAGGGTGTCAGCTTCAACAACATTACTGGGGAGTTGATTCCAGACCCTCACAATTCTCTGTGTAAAAAAGTGTCTCCTATTTTCTGTTCTGAATGCCCCTTTTTCTAAACTCCATTTGTGACCCCTGGTCCTTGTTTCTTTTTTCAGGCTGAAAAAGTCCCTTGCGTCGACACTGTCAATACCTTTTAGAATTCTGAATGCTTGAATTAGGTCGCCACGTAGTCTTCTTTGTTCAAGACTGAACAGATTCAATTATTTTAGCCTGTCTGCATATGACATGCCTTTTAAGCCCGGAATAATTCTGGTCGCTCTTCTTTGCACTCTTTCTAGAGCAGCAATATCTTTTTTATAGCGAGGTGACCAGAACTGCACACAATATTCAAGATGAGGTCTTACAAGTGCATTGTACAGTTTTAACATTACTTCCCTTGATTTAAATTCAACACTTTTCACAATGTATCCGAGCATCTTGTTAGCCTTTTTTATAGCTTCCCCACATTGCCTAGATGAAGACATTTCTGAGTCAACAAAAACTCCTAGGTCTTTTTCATAGATTCCTTCTCCAATTTCAATATCTCCCATATGATATTTATAATGTACATTTTTATTTCCTGCGTGCAGTACCTTACACTTTTCTCTATTAAATGTCATTTGCCATGTATCTGCCCAGTTCTGAATCTTGTCTAGATCATTTTGAATGACCTTTGCTGCTGCAACAGTGTTTGCCACTCCTCCTACTTTTGTGTCGTCTGCAAATTTAACAAGTTTGCTTACTATACCAGAATCTAAATCATTAATGTAGATTAGGAATAGCAGAGGACCTAATACTGATCCCTGTGGTACACCGCTGGTTACCACACTCCATTCTGAGGTTTTTCCTCTAATCAGTACTTTCTGTTTTCTACATGTTAACCACTCCCTAATCCATGTACATGTGTTTCCTTGAATCCCAACTGCGTTCAGTTTGAGAATTAATCTTTTGTGCGGGACTTTGTCAAAAGCTTTCTGGAAATCTAAATAAACCATGTCATATGCTTTGCAATTATCCATTATCGATGTTGCATCCTCAAAAAAATCAAGCAAGTTAGTTAGGCACGATCTCCCTTTCCTAAAACCATGTTGACTGTCTCCCAGTACCCTGTTACCATATAGGTAATTTTCCATTTTGGCTCTTATTATAGTTTCCATAAGTTTGCATATAATAGAAGTCAGGCTTACTGGTCTGTAGTTACCTGGTTCAGTTTTGTTTCCCTTTTTGTGGATCGGTATTACGTTTGCAATTTTCCAGTCTGTCGGTACCACCCCTGTGTCAAGAGACTGCTGCATGATCTTGGTTAGCGGTTTGTAAATTACTTCTTTCATTTCTTTGAATATGCTGCTTGAAGTGTCTTCAGAATTCAGTGCCAGTTTTAAAATGACCGCCAATAACCAGCCCACTGTACAGAACTGAGAATGACTAGTCTGGTATGTGCTCAGTTTTGAGAGCAGTCTGATGAAAGCAGGTTACACCACACACTTCCTGTATCACTGAGAACCTGCTTATTCACAGACAGTCCTTTAGTCTCCATGGAGCACTAGGAGAAAGCTGCTTCGATGATGCTACTGCAACGGTTCTACTGTATCAGAGCATGCAGATGGACAGTGGATAGTGTTACAATACAGTCACCATACACCAGGACTGGGACTGCATGCAACAAGTCATTACTATCATTAGATACTAAAATGCAGTTTACAAAAGCACCACAAGGTGGCAAACAACAACCAGGCACGAATACAGTTCTCCCCACTCCACTGATTCTATGGTTATTGTATTTGTTTTACCAATGTCACAAAAATGTCTTGAAGGGTATGCATTTTCAAGGGTAATAAGGTAACAGAATCAATTTTGAAGTTTACACTGAAATGGCTCTATAGCTTGTCAGACGTCTGGACTGTAATGTCCTATTCCATTGTACATACACATACACATACACACACACACACACACACACCTATCAATGCAGCGATGCAGTTTATAGAAATGTACCAACATATGCAATGGTCTGTACAAGACCAGCACTGATAACCTGCCTCTTATATTTAACACAACAAAACAAGCAGCTCATTCCCATGACAGACCCCGAGAGGATCTTGCTGCTGCAGGCAATCAATTCCTCGAATGATGTAAGCTTGCCCAGTTTCTCTGTTGAGATACTAGAGGCTTATATAACCTGTCCATTTCCACAGGCCAGCAGGTATGTTTCTATACAATGTCAGGTTGTGTGAATTCCACCTGTGGTTGGGATCTCTCCTGATATATCAGTGCTGATAAGGGCGCCTCTAGTACTATAACCCTAGCCTTGGGAATGTCACTAAAGAGCTCTCAATTGCACTGTCAGCGAGAATGCTGTGCAACACTGACAGCCACTAAATCAAAGGGTTAAGAGTGTAAAGTACTTCCTGTCGCAAGCAGATTAACAGCAGGTAGGTGCAGCACCTTTGGGAGGTTTGCTTCAATCCTGTTAAAATGGATGTTTTGTTTTTGCCAAGTTGCTTATCCAAAAGTATATACTGTATTACTGTATAAAGGGTATGCTGTATTACTGTACAAAGCGTATGCTGTATTACTGTATACAGGGTATGCTGTATTACTGTACAAAGCGTATGCTGTATTACTGTATAAAGGGTATGCTGTATTCCTGTACAAAGCGTATGCTGTATTACTGTATACAGGGTATGCTGTATTACTCTATAAAGTGTATAATCTCCTTCCACCTTTATATACACTGCTGAATGTATATGAAGTGTTGATCAATCACAATGCAGTTTTCAGACACTAGCATTTATAACAGATATAATATCAAACCTAATGCTAGAATGCAGTCATGGCACTTAAGTACTTACCTTTCGTCTGGAGAAGAGCAGGTACAGCTGATGCATAGAGCCCCCATCCTTAGCTAGCTCCTTCTTCAGTGTCCTTGGGGAGGGGATGAGCCAGCCAGACTTGCTGTTCTCGTGCTCCAGGCAGTGCAGTGCGTTGTCCGAGGTGAAGCACTGCGCCTTGGGCTCCTGCAGCAGGCTGCCCTCACTGTGGGTGCGGCGCTGCAGAGAGCTCTGAGTGCTCAGGGTGCAGTGCTTCTCGCAGGCCGAGGACTCGATCATGCTGTGGCGCTTGCTGTCGCTGCGCTCCAGATAGTTCTCATCACTGTCCTCATCCCCCTCATTTTCATCGTCTTCCTCCTCCTCTTCGTCCTCATCTGTCACTCCATCCTGCAATGCCGACAGCGCGTCTGCACTCTGGCTGAAGGTCCAGTCGAGACGTACCTCAGGGATGACGAACGTGGCCCTGGCTGTTTCCAGCTGCTCCCCCCTCTCATCGCCGTCATTTCCATCTCCACCCTTTGCACCCCCATCCTCACCGTTCCCCCTCGCACCCCCGTCCTCACCGCCCCCCCTCGAGCGCCCCCCGTCCTCACCGCCCCCCCTTGCAACCCCATCCTCACCACCCCCCCCCGCACCCCCGTCCTCACCGCCTCCCCTCGCACCCCCGTCCTCACCACCCCCCCTCAAGTTGTCCTCTTGGTCACCCCTGCAGCTCTCAGAGTCCTCCTCCATGCTCTTGCTGTCCTCTGTGGGAGTGGTTGCTGGAGTCGGAGCTGTTGAAGAGCTTTTCTCCTCTTCTGGTGTATTCTCACCGTCCAGTTTCCTGCTTGCCAGAGCTTCTGCAATGCTCCCGGACACCCTCTCCTCCTCAGAGGCCATCTCTCCATGTTCATTTGTCTTTGGCTTGAGCATCTGTTGATACAAAAACAGAACCATGACTTATTTTTTCTTTGCATTATTGCGTATAGACAACAGCCTATGTTACATTTTTTTTCTGCATAAATAAAGTCTACATTTAATTGTTTTTCCATTACCTCTTCGCACTGTACTTCATGCACTCTACTCCTGGTACTCACTAGGTAGTCTATAAAAAGCACCTATGAAGACATTCCTATGTTGATATTTAAAATGTATGAACTGAAAACAAATGAGTAGATGCACGTCGATATTATTCTGTGGCTTGGGGATTCCACACCTTTGAGTTTTTAATGTTTTGCTCCAACCACAAGGAGCAGGCTGCTTCCCCCCACACATCCAACATCACACCATTTTATCACTGTCGTCTGAATTCAAGTTAACTAAACTCTGGGGTTTGCTTGAAAATCTTCACTACAGCAATGGATTCTGGGTTTTGGAAATGTTCACTACAGCAACGGATTCTGGGTTTTGGAAATGTTCACTATAAACAGATTCTGGGGTTTGCTTGAAAACGTTCACTAGAGCAACGGATCCTGACAATGCAGCTAGATTGGCTTCCAGGCTCCTCTCAAGCATGCATCCCATTCTCCACTGCTTTACTGAGGTAATGAGTGGCGCTGTGGAACACTGTGTGTAACCCTGTGGTACTGCATTACTTACACAGCATTGCTAGCAGGGAGTATTATAGATAGAGTCAACTGGCTGTAGAAACCCTGCAGTTAAAAAGGAGCACTTATCATGCAGACCCTGCAAGCCTTACTTCATTACAATGTACACAGGGAACTACAGTATATTTCTGTAACTCCCAAACAGCAAAAATAATGAGAGGGTCACCACATTATTATTGAGCTGACAGAATCCTCCTGCAAGGCACATCTAGCATTATGTATTGGTTAAGAGTATTTACGTAAACTCGTGTTTGTATGATTTTTCAATGTAGCAAGTGTTTAATATCAGAATAAAAAAATGAAGAATTCCCTGCAGATCCCATGCTGTAATAGAACAGCTGTGTTTTCAGGCAGTTCAGAGTATTGCTTCATGTTATCTAGCTGCATTATACTGTAGGAAAAGATAACCCAGCAGCTGTAATTGGTAATAAAAATACCACCACAACTTCTTAAACCAAGACAAATCCTGAATTCCTTTAAATGAATGTATTAAGCTTTAGCAAATCCAGATGCTGTGTCAGGTTGTACACAGCTTAGCTAACCTTCAAGAAAGTGAAAAATAAAAAATAAACACACAGGAGAATTCCACTCGACAACAACAACTATTTCCATTGCGCTCTGACAGGGAACATGTGAAACAATAAAACCAAAAACAACTCCCCCTGATAGGACAGCAAGAGCTCTTGAGAGAGTAGAGTATGGGAAATAAAGCTACCGCATTGCACTCCAGCAGTCCTCAGCATACAGGCTGCAATTACTTGCAATCTCAGATCCCTTAAGAGTTGCCACTTGAAATATTCCAATACACTGTGAGGACATGGCAACCTGCTGAGTAGGTTATGCTAACTCAAGCAAACACTGCCCACTCTGCCAGGAAAAGGGATAGCCCTGCTTTGCACAGCACTTGAGAGTTTACTGCTGATTTAATGTACTCAGAAATCCTGCTACAATAGTCATGCCATTTGCCAGATTGGTATCATAATTCATCCTAATACCACTGAAATAATAACTGTAGAGCTTTTTGATGAGTGAAAGGTAATATGCATAATCATTCACTGACTCAGGGTTTTAAGTAAAATCAATGACTAATACTTCATTTAGAGAAAACAAACACAATTTTCACTAAGTGCTCACAACTTAAAAACATGTTACACAGTAATATATATATATATATATATATATATATATATATATATATATTACACACACACACACAACGATTAAGTCAGTTAGATTAAATTACAGTGGGCTACTGTTTTCTTACGTGTTTCACAGCTTTGAATTGGTGCAACACATTAAGATATGAAAAGTGTTCTCAGACAGAATAGAATAATAAGATTCTTCTGCTGGTGGTGGCTTAAGGGGACCCCAAGACCTCTGCTTTTTTTCTGCCTCCCCAAGCCTTAAAATGTAAGCCTGACTGCTTTAATCCTTTGCAGTCCTATGTCAGACCAGGTCTGACATTACAATTTTCCCTTTCCAATCCAATGTCGGATCCTGGCCTACATCATCAAAAAGACGTAAAGCAC
Source organism: Polyodon spathula (assembly GCF_017654505.1). NCBI lineage: Eukaryota > Metazoa > Chordata > Actinopteri > Acipenseriformes > Polyodontidae > Polyodon > Polyodon spathula. The sequence continues at coordinate 1,117,417 of NC_054567.1, read as the reverse complement.
AGGTCTCTAGTTGTGAGTGAGACCGATATCACAGACATTTGCAGAGCTTTTTGAGATGTTACAGTATTAAAATAATGACTTGGATCGCATTATTGAGGAGTTTGGTGATAAAACGAGTGATCAGGAGAGGATTTATCAGTATGCATGTCTATAAAGAGGTATGTGAGAAAAACAGCAAACAAAGGGTGAGGCTTGGCTGGAGATACAGTACTGAGTGTCCTTTTGCGATTCAATGCCTTTTAAACTTGTTTTACTCTGAAAAAAATATTATAAACAGTGCGTGCAAAATAAACAGCGCATGTGGACCTGACGCGCCTGACAAGCACTGAATAAATGCACTGCTAAGGGTTTATAATGCTGAAATGATAGCCATGCGCTGGGCACCACGTCCTTAATCCCCTCATCTATTTCTCTACCACACAGTAAATCTGATCCAGTCCATTGGGACATTAACTGGCTCTTCAGTGCACAAAATAAAATAGGATCAAATGAATGGCCAAACCAGTTATAACTGTAGCAATGTGCTTATAAAATATATTATACAATATTTTACCATTCTTTTATAATAGGAAGTTAAGTGCAGGCTATTAAACAGACCAAACCAATTCTGCTAAAAGTTCAGTTCTATATACAAGTAGGCGCAAATATTTTAAATATGGTTTTCTATTCTCTTCTTCATCTTTCATAATAAAATATACATTTTTGCACTGAGTAAACCAAAACAAAATACAATGGAAGCAATTCTGTAAACTAATTTCAAACTAATACCTGTTATACAGTATTGCAATTCTCTAAACACCTCAAACTAATACACATTACAGTATTGCAATTCTCTAAACATCTCAAACTAATACACATTACAGTATTGCAATTCTCTAAACATCTCAAACTAATACACATTACAGTATTGCAATTCTCTAAACATCTCAAACTAATACACATTACAGTATTTCAGCATGTACAGTATAACTAATAAGGCATTTTCAATGGTTAAAAAACTACAGTACAATGATTACGTCTTACCAACGTTAACTATGACTTTTACTACTGACATGTCAGAAACAAGGAGGTACTGTAATTACAGGAAACTGTGCTGCAAAGACTTCTTTCCAGAATTTTGCAGGGCCCTCACACGATCATGCACTGGCATCATTTTCAAGTAAAGCTGAGCTTCTTTTCTGTATTTGTTTGACTCTGAACTCCAGGAGCTAAAATAAACGGAAAAGCTGACAACAGTGCCTCTCACGCACAGGCAATCGCCTGTCAGCCTGCTAGGGTGTGGGTGCATACTGCAGTCCAGTCCTATTTATCTCAGCCAGTCGCATCCCATGGGAAGAGCTAACAAGTCCATTCAGATTTACAATGTTTACTCATCTCTGAAACTAATGCTTTCCAATGACTGTGTTCAGAAAGTGCTTCCAATTACTGGACAGCCCATTCCCATCAACATATTTCTTACCATAACTATTTACTAACTTTTTATATATCTTGCAAACCTTCTAGCCTGTCTGGCAATTTCCTAAAATGCTATAATTGTAGAAAAGGTAAAACCAACCTTGTTTGAGCGATGAGGGTGAAAGTCGTGATTTTCTGCAGTTTTGCAGACCAAATCTCATTAATATAAATTGGTAAAATAACCCTTTTATCTTCCTTACCCCCCACTCTCGTGTATCCCAGATGAAGCTGGCAATTGAATCATACCTTCCCTGCAGAGCTCTCCGATGAACAGACAGATTCCTCCTTTACCAAGACTATCAGGACCCACCCCTGAGAGATGAGATGAGATGGGAAGGGAAGAACTCCCCAGCAGCTAATATTCTCTCAGAGAGGAAATGCAGCCAAATTAGAACACCCACTAATCTGAAAAACAGTTTCATCAAGATCACAGCCTCCTTAATCACAGGCTCTGACTGCAAGAAGTGAGCCTTGGAAAAAATAAAGGCAAATAGTTCTTTGCCTTTACTTTCCAACATATTTTGCAGCCTTCCTACTCTGATACGCTGGAATAACATACTGCAGCTTGCTTAGTAGCTTGCTTCAATAAATCGAGCAGTATATAACTGCATGGGACCTTTAAAACTGACAGCAAGTAAAACCAAAAGTGATGGGTTGAACCTTGTGAGATTCTGATGGACATTCTTTACATTAGATGCTGTTTCTGCAAATGGCTGTACGTCATATATATTAAGATAAATTTAAACTTTTTAGAGTGTCTATTAACTGTTCTGGTTTCTGCTGGGGTGCAGTCGAATATTAATTTGGGGGAGAACTGGGAGTAAAATGTCTAACTTTATTACTTCAGAATTCAAACATTTCTAAAAATGAACAATGCTGGTATAAAAGAAAGAGAGCGAGCAAGAGGCTCCATGACCTCAACAGAGTAAAATGCTATGTTAATAACGGCATGCCTAGAGAATCAGTCCAGCGTAAGGATTTGTAGCAGCAGACTTGGCTGCATGCATGTTCCCTTCACGGATACAGAACATGCAATTGCCGTTCTGGCGCTCCCCTACATCCTGTATTGATTTACAGGGGAAAGGCAAAGCCTATAAGCCAGCTGAATTACATGACCAGGCCTGAAGAATCCCCAGGTTCTGTAACCCAGGGTAAGTCCCAAGGCGCAGCAGTACAAGTGATTCCCAACTCCTGTTATCACAATAAGCAATTCAATGGAAATCTGGCATTGCTAACAGTATAGCTCTGGGACATATCCCTCTTAATGGAACAGCCAATGTCAGATTTTAAGAAAAAAATAAATTATCTACAAAGATGACTAGTCATGGTAAAACTGGTCCCCAAACACAGTTTCAGGAAAAAAATAAATAAAAATCAGCCTTGCGATTACTGATGTAAGATGAAATAGGTCAATCACTGGCAGGAACGCTTTGAAAACTTAATTTAGGTCAAAGTATGCCTCCAAGCACCCTTGTTATAAATCTGGAGCCAAAAACCCCCCCACAAATGTCTGAAAGTTATCTCATTGCATCAATCCAACCCTAACTGATACAATAAAATCAAACATTAAACATTAAAACATTTTAACTTTAACATCTATATACTGTTCACGTTGTGAAAAAACAACTTTAAATAAAAATAATAATAATAATAAATACTATGCACAACTGTCTGGCTTCCAGAGACGTAAGCAACACAGAGACAGATTAAATAAGGGTGCGTGACTGTCAGCTAGTTAAATAATCAGTAGCTGATCAGTCACGCATCCTCACAAGGTTTTTAAAAATAAAAACAATAACCTGGCGGACGGCGTCTCGGGCCGAACAATACATAATAATAATAATAATAATAATAATAATAATAATAATAATATCATCGGACAGCTTTCGTTGTCGCATTAATACATAAATCAAAACAATAATAAACAAAGGGGCGGGATACTCTAATCTCTACATAGGTAAATGTATAAAAGTCCCTGATAAAACCAGCACGACAATGCTAATAAATTCACATTAACAGCTCTAGAGCATCAGATCTGGTCTGTGCCACTGAGTGAACAGACACCTTTATCTGTCCATGGAAAAAGCCCATTCTAATTGGGTATTGGGTATTCTAATGTGGTACTGTCCTGTAACACCTGTAAGTAACCACGGATAAAGGCATCTGCTAAATAAAAAATACATAAATACATAAATAATAATAATATAATAATAATAATAATACTACATGCCACGTCTCAGACCTATCCCATGACAGCTGCCAAAGCAAGTGAATCCAGTCATCTGCACTGGTTCAGTATGTTTGAAGTACACGGTGTCTGACCTGATACAGCAAAGGAATAATTCCTAATGGCTTGAAGGGACGCTATTAAAAACACATCAACACACCGTTCTACTGGCACTGCAGCAAGAATGCTGAAACAAATACACCTTTATTTTATCATAAACAGCCCCCCATTCTTTCAAACACTGCCTGCTGAGATACAGACACTGCAGGTGCCAGTAAATCCAATCTTTCATGTGGGGGTGCAACAGTTCTCAGGGTTAGGGTTCATTGCATAATTAGCCAGGACTTATGAAAGGGTCAGGGTTAGGGTTCATTGATTGATTAACAAGGACATATGAATGGGTTAGGGTTCATTGCATAATTAGCCAGGATTTATGAATGGTTCTTCATTTAGATTCTATGAAATTGGAAGTGAGCCCCTAGAGTTTCACTGAAGCTTTATTAAAAGATGCCTTTTTCATTTGGATTGTAATTGAAACATAAGATGCTGTTGCCGTTACACGCAATGAAAGAGCACCCTTTCCTTGACTGATTGAACTTCTTTTCTGAACTGAATGTGTGTGTGTGTGTGTGTGTGTGTGTGTGTGTGTGCCGGGGGGGGGGGGTGTATGTGAGCACTTCTGAGGGAATTAGCAACACACCCAGCCACACACTTCACTTTCAAAGAAAAATTACATGAAACATTAAACTCCTTCAAATTACTTTGCTCACCCAGTACATGCTCCCACCACCCCAGACCATGTTCCCACCACCTCAGAACATTTACAAACACTCAATAGGGTCACAAAATAAGGAAGGTTAACATGCAAATGTCGGGTCCAAGACATCTTTGTATGTTTGTATATTGTCTGACAGTTATCTTTTCTACCACAAAACTCTACCCACATTTATCTGCATTACTGGAGTCTGCAAACCCACTAAGTCCTCAGGTCTTCCAACTGAAAGCAGTACAAGTTAAAAAAAAAAAAAAACTTTTCGGCGATTGCAGACAAGGACCAGATCCCAAGAGCCAAATAAACCTGAAACAGGGTTCCCGACTTCCAATAGAGCCAAATCAACCTGAAAACAGGGTTCCCGACTCCCAGTAGAGCCAAATAAACCTGAAACAGGGTTCCCGACTTCCAATAGAGCCAAATCAACCTGAAAACAGGGTTCCCGACTCCCAGTAGAGCCAAATAAACCTGAAACAGGGTTCCTGACTCCCAATATAGAGAAAACAGGCCTGAAAGAGGGTTCCTACCTTCCAAAAGAGAGTCAAATAGACCTGAAACAGGGTTAAAAAAAAGAGCCAAGAGAGATGGAAGCTGACTAATACCAGCTTCCAATGATTTCAGAGCTTTTCTTATGCTGTCCAGCAAACGGAAGGTCTCTGTCTCTTACATGTCAACTAATTTAACAAATGCAGTGGATGTGGATGCACCAGTAATTACATAAGTATCTCTGTACTAAGAACTGGATTAAAACTAAAATGCATCATACTCATAGAAGCAGAAACCCTCGCTTCCTCAAAACAGACAGCTGCAACAAAAAGGCACAGCCCTGTAGTAAGAACATAAGAAAGTTTACAAACGAGAGGAGGCCATTCGGCCCATCTTGCTCGTTTGGTTGTTAGTAGCTTATTGATCCCAAAATCTCATCAAGCAGCTTCTTGAAGGATCCCAGGGTGTCAGCTTCAACAACATTACTGGGGAGTTGATTCCAGACCCTCACAATTCTCTGTGTAAAAAAGTGTCTCCTATTTTCTGTTCTGAATGCCCTTTTTTCTAAACTCCATTTGTGACCCCTGGTCCTTGTTTCTTTTTTCAGGCTGAAAAAGTCCCTTGGGTCGACACTGTCAATACCTTTTAGGATTTTGAATGCTTGAATTAGGTCGCCACATAGTCTTCTTTGTTCAAGACTGAACAGATTCAATTCTTTTAGCCTGTCTGCATATGACATGCCTTTTAAGCCCGGAATAATTCTGGTCGCTCTTCTTTGCACTCTGTTTACATCACATTAGCAACTGTTTACATCACATTAGAGTTTCTAACCCGTCAGTCGCCCCGTTCTCATTGCTTCATTTAAAGTGTGCGGAAGTTGCTTATTTTGGTTGCTACCATCTGGCTACACTAACCCTCACACTGTGCTGTCTATATAGTTAAGAGTGTTTTATCTTGAAATGGTGTGCAGTGCTCCCTTGTAAGATGTGCTGGCTAACCATCATCATTATCTTTTGAATTGTCAGAATGTTGTTACATATCATGTAAGCGCAAAGAAAAAAGTCTCAAAGTTACCTCTTACAAGAAACAGAAAACCAGGTTGGATTATTGTAGTGACCCTATACAAAAACAATACTGTAACGTGACCCTATACATTCAAATGCAATTGAGGTGGTACACTGCATAGCAAGGACTCTTTGAAGTAATCTTCAAAACCAAGCCTATTTAGCCTAAAATCGAGAGTGATCTTGTGGACTGTGATCAATGAGACCCCTATCAAATACCAGCAAATGCAGGACCCTAACACTCCTGATGAAGAATAATACAAAAACACCAAAATACAGCTACTGTAGAAAACATAAAGACAAGTATTACAGATATACATAGAGGACTTGTAGTTCACCAGTTACTTAGACCTGATTCAACATACAACAACCTTGCAGTAAAACTGAAATCACTGCTCCCCTGTTTAACAAGCTGTGGCAGTTCTTACCAACATATCCTTCTTATTACTGTAATAACAATGTGAATGTGCATTTAAACAGGGTGTTCTCATCGTCTGTATCCAGCAGGGCTGTACTGCATGAGGGAGAATGGCATCTTTAACACTGTCACATGAAACCATTCCTTTGCGCAGAAAAATGCACAATATAACAAATCTACCACCACAAAACATAACAGCCATGTTAAATAGATCACTTAGATTATTTATTTAATCATCTCATCTACAAACTCCCTACAGCATATAATCAAATCTTATCTAGCCTTTCAAAGCTTGCAAATCTAAATGTACTGAGAATAGTGAGTCCACCTCCTAGCCCAGTGTCTCATTTACCAGTGGAAATGCTCTGTAGCAGACAGCCACCCAGCCTCACGTACTGTACAGTGCCTCCAGATATCCAGCCACGCCCCAGCAGATTGCTTCATATCCTTGCACTTTAGCAGCTTGCTGTGTAATGCACATGTACAACAGAAGAGTCCCAGTCTGTCCACCTGTATGTGTGAGCTGCAGAGCTTGCTCTCTCAATGTTGTTCACACTCTGCCCTTCACTTTGTAAAGAGATCCTCCTTGCAGCTGCAGCACCAGCACACATGTTCCAAACCCCCAGCACACCCTGGAAACATGCAGTCATTAGGAAGCTCTTCGCTGTTCCACATCCCAGAAGAGAAACACACATTCATAGCCCACTACTATCTCCTGTACCACTGACGCAGCAAACCTTCAGTTCTTATCACACACAGTGCTGCCCTTTTCAGTGAAAAACACAACGCTGTTTAATGATGAAATATTTAGTCTTTTAATAGCCTAACAAACAGACCGTGTAGCTGATTTATAGTTTTTTTTTTTTTTTTTCTAAATTTACACTTAAAATTAAATGTTTACAAACTAAACCTAAATATTATTTCAGTGGATTACAAACCCATTTTATTAGTCAAAACATTTTACCGTGTAATGTTTATTTAGATATTTGTGTGCCTAAAGTGATCAAATCAAATCACTCACAGTAAATGTGTAGTATATGTTCCACATACTGTACGTTTAGGCCAAGTCTTTTACATTTACTTTCACAATGTCCACTTACGTGTTTTAAAACCTACTATATCCTTATGAAGAAAATAAAAACTATATTTTAAAAAACAAACAAAAACGCCAACTTTTTTTTTACACTGAGGACCAAAAAATTGACATATAGGATGACAAAACACACACTAAACAAGATACACAGAATGAAATACATAACGTTACTTCTGCAAATAGTAACTACAGGAACACTTCTGACATTCCGTCTACCTGAGCAAGCCTCTAGGTCAGCGGTCCTCAAAGTGGTGCCCGCGGCAGCTGTTCTCAAATTATGGGTCGTGAACACATTTCTGGCGGATTGTAGCATGGGTGGGACATAAACTGTGTCTGTCTGTTTCAGGTGCAGGGACTGACTAAGTTTAACCAATAGGAGAGTCAAATATCTGCCAAGTTTTACACAGCTGTCCAATCATAACCAAGGAGAGGCCGTTCACGGTATTCTGTATGAAAACTGAAGGCGAGTGAGTAGCCAAAGGGAAAGTGAAAGATCTGACAGCTGTCCAATCAATCATTAGTAAGCACTGAATTTCACCGACTGTTATTGAGAAATAATACATTTCAGTATTTAGAATTACATTTTCTATCTCTATTTTTTTTTTTTTCCCACCAGACAAGGGAAACACCGTGCCATATTTAGCTACGAATCCGCGTTCTCTGAATCATTGTACTGGAGATGAGCGATCTTTAAAACTGAGTAGTGTTGACAAATGTGTCAAATTGAAGCAAAGTGAGATGCTATCTACACTTTGTTTTAGTTTGTTCATGGTTATCTGTGTAAACATGGTATTTAAAAATATTTGCATTGGGTATTTTATGTAAATTAGTTAAAGTATAAGCACAGCACACACAATTACTGCCTGAGACTTCCCACAAACCCTTAAAAAAAAAAGTCAGCGTGCCCGAAAACAGCCAAGAAAGATCAATTTATGCCTGTGCCAACATTACGTTGAGGACCACTGCTCTAGGTGGTCATATCTGTGTGAAACCAAACCTCATGAGTGACATATAGCAGCTGTACATCCTGTAGAAGCAGCTGTACAATGTGAAGGTTACCCAGGCAGCCACAGCTCTAAAACTCTAAAACATTAACACAGCTCTGTGGAATACTGAATAAACAGCCAATCATTCATTACATAAAATAAAGAAAACAAGATATATAAAATTCAATACAAAATGGAGGATAAAAGATAAGCCTGAGAAGATTTCAAAATATTACAATGACAGTTTAATAGCCTTGACAATTCTTGGCATAACTAACCATCACTGATCTAATGAACTGCACCACTACTCCAAATCTCATTTCAATATCTGGGCAAACCAAGTATGTAATATTCAGAAACAATTATAATCTTTGGGAACACCACAATCCCACAATTATCAAGACCTCCAATTTTCTAAAGTTTTGCCTTTTTCTAATTATAAAGTGAAATGCTTTAAATCAGACCGTAAGCCACTGCTATACCCTGTGTTCTTCAGGGAAGGCAATTAATATTCGCTGCCACTAAATTTAATGCTGAAGAAAAAAAGGTCAAGAATCTTTCATTAACCAGAACCCTTCATGTACTGTAGCAGCGTTAAACACACAGCACAGCATTCTCAAAGCACACATACAATGAGGACTTTCATCTTAAAGATGCATGTTCTAGTCCAACAATAAACATGCATGTTAGTTTGCATCACACACACTATGCTCTGTGGAAGGTGCGGTTTTACATATCGTAGATTTCTGCAAAACTAGGTCTCCTGTATTAATCAGTTACTTAAAAAGAACAATGCAAACGTGGTTGGAAATACAGAAATACAGTTTGAATATATATATATATATATATATATATATATATATATATATATATATATATATATATATATATATATATATATATATATATATAACTAGAATAGATACAACACAAAATTCAAAACTTTCTATTATAAAAATGTACCTTGGCAATAGGCATCAGGAGACTTAATTTGACATCTCTGGACATGAAAAGCTGTTGAGGAATCACAGATGCAGTTAGCGGGTCCTGGAAGGATGCTGATGTTGACGCAGCACAGATGCAGTTAACAGTCCTGGAAGGATGCTGATGTTGAAGCACCACAGATGCAGTTAGAAGTCCTGGAAGGATGCTGATGTTGACGCAGCACAGATGCAGTTAGCAGTCCTGGAAGGATGCTGATGTTGACGCAGCACAGATGCAGTTAGCAGTCCTGGAAGGATGCTGATGTTGAAGCAGCACAGATGCAGTTAGCAGTCCTGGAAGGATGCTGATGTTGACGCAGCACAGATGCAGTTAGCGGGTCCTGGAAGGATGCTGATGTTGAAGCACCACAGATGCAGTTAGAAGTCCTGGAAGGATGCTGATGTTGACGCAGCACAGATGCAGTTAGCAGTCCTGGAAGGATGCTGATGTTGACGCAGCACAGATGCAGTTAGCAGTCCTGGAAGGATGCTGATGTTGAAGCAGCACAGATGCAGTTAGCAGTCCTGGAAGGATGCTGATGTTGACGCAGCACAGATGCAGTTAGCGGGTCCTGGAAGGATGCTGATGTTGACGCAGCACAGATGCAGTTAGAGGGTCCTGGAAGGATGCTGATGTTGAAGCAGCACAGATGCAGTTAGCAGTCCTGGAAGGATGCTGATGTTGACGCAGCACAGATGCAGTTAGCAGTCCTGGAAGGATGCTGATGTTGACGCAGCACAGATGCAGTTAGCAGTCCTGGAAGGATGCTGATGTTGACGCAGCACAGATGCAGTTAGCAGTCCTGGAAGGATGCTGATGTTGAAGCAGCACAGATGCAGTTAGCGGGTCCTGGAAGGATGCTGATGTTGAAGCAGCACAGATGCAGTTAGCAATCCTGGAAGGATGCTGATGTTGAAGCAGCACAGATGCAATTAACAGTCCTGGAAGGATGCTGACTGGATTCCAATGCTTTCTAGATCCTGAAACTTGTTAAATGTGTACCCACATCAGCACCATGCTCCTTTCTGCAGCGAGCCAGTCCAGCCCACGGTGGTTAGAACGTGTGTGTCAACGTGCCAAGGAAAGAGACACACATGAGCGACTCACTCCCCAGAGACATTCCTCTGTGTCCTATCCCTCTATTTATAGGCTGGTCCAGGAATCAAGTTCTTTCACAAATCACTTGCTGCTGCTAAAGGAAGCGCTCTGCAGCCATGATCAGGGAGGTGCAATAAGCTCGCAGTGCAATATCTTCTGCAAGTTCTGTATCATGATCAGGGAGATACAATAAGCTTGCAGTGCAATATCAGGGAGGTGCAATAAGCTTGCAGTGCAATATCAAGGAGGTGCAATAAGCTTGCAGTGAAAAATCAGGGAGGTGCAATAAGCTTGCAGTGCAATATCTCCTGCAAGTTCTGTATCTATTGATCTTAAGCAGCCGGTGAGTCACCTATACTTGTCACTGTAAATGACAGTGTTGCACTTCATCACATGGGTTGCATACTGGAAACAGTTTGTGTTGCACTCCACATAAAAAAATGACATGCAATAAAATCAAGTGCTCCATTTTAAAAATACAAATCTGATTTGCAAGCGACAATAAACATGTTCCTGATTAAAAGTGAATCACTTCAACAAGTCTGATTTTATGTTTTTCACACAAAGTCAAAAACAAACACAGCAATATAAACATTCCTAACTTCCAAACTGATTCACTATTGCTTTGCTTGGTGATTTGCTTAATTTCCTAAATGTTAATTTCGCAAATAGATTTTTTTTTTGTCCAATTTCACGCTATTAGAATTTGAAGGAGTACAAAACAAAATTAGGACAGTATAGGTTTTTAAAAAGTGATACGAATGCATGACCTATTTAAGGCAATAGTGGTATGTTCTTTAACATTAACTGTGGTCAGTGAAATAAAGGACTTCCTTGTGGATTAGGGCAGATGTCTTGGCTCACTTCTGCTTCACTTTGCTCCTGCTGCACTGTACACAGTACAACACACTGAAGCTGACACCCTGGGATCCTTCAAGAAGCTGCTTAATGAAATTCTGGGATCAATAAGCTACTAACAACCAAACGAGCAAGATGGGAAGGATGGTCTCCTCTCGTTTGTAAACTTTCTTATGTATACAGTACAACACTGAATCATCTTGCTCCTGCTACACTGTATACAGTATAGTGCTACACACTGAATCATCTTGCTCCTGCTACACTGTATATGGTACAACACACAATCATCTTGCTCCTGCTACACTGTATATGGTACAACACACTGAATCATCTTGCTCCTGCTACACTGTATATGGTACAACACACAATCATCTTGCTCCTGCTACACTGTATATGGTACAACACACTGAATCATCTTGCTCCTGCTACACTGTATATGGTACAACACACAATCATCTTGCTCCTGCTACACTGTATATGGTACAACACACTGAATCATCTTGCTCCTGCTACACTGCATACAGTATAGTGCTACACACTGACTCATCTTGCTCCTGCTACACTGTATGTAAGCGTTAAACGAGGCAGTCTTCCCAGCGACAGCGAGTGGAAGCGACAGCGAGTGGGAGAAGTACAGGCGTGGAAAAGTACAGAGCAGTTTAGAAGCAGTAAGGAGAAATTGCATCTTGAATTGCTTTAATCAGAAAACAGAGGACATTGGGGAAACACAGCAGCAGCTCAAAGTCAAACAGCCGCGTGTGTTTTTCTGATAACAAACAAGCTGAAACTCGGAGCAGCTGATTCAAATTCAGTGCCGTTCTGAGACACAGGCGAGGGGAGGAGCCAACAGCACAGCAGAACAACACAGTTAAATGAGGCAGTCTTCCCAGCGATAGCGAGTGGAAGCGACAGCGAGTGGGAGAAGTACAGGCGTGGAAAAGTACAGAGCAGTTTCGAAGCAGTTTGAAAGCAGGTTGACGGCTGCAGAAGAAACTAAACTTCAAAAAAAAAAAACCCTCAACATGGTTTTCAAGCCAGTAATCTGCGACGCCTGCTTGATGTGGGAAATCCGAGAAAACACAGCGGAGCTAAACCAAGTGTGCGTAAAGTGCCGCGCGATCCAGGATTTGCACAAACTAGTAAATATGCTAGAAATCGAGCAGGAAGAAGTGAGACAGCAACAGGATCTTGAGGAACTGGCACACCCACAATTCATGGAAGTATGCATCACCCCTAACAGACTGAAAGCCACCAGGGAGATAGAAGGTCAGAACAGCTGGGTTCAGGTAGGCAGAAGCAGGGAAAAAAAGAAACTTTGTCAAACACAACCACCAGAAATCAAAACAACCAACAGATTTGAGTCACTTCAGAATTTTGATGAGCAGAACCAACAACAAGAGAATGAAAGGAACAACATCCAGGACCCTATTGACAGTGGTGACCAGAGAGCAAAAAGAAGGGAGGTCATGATTGTTGGGGACTCCATATTGAGAAACACAGCGAGTTCAATTCGTAGTTTGGACCCCCTTACTACAACCGGGAGCCTCGGTCAAGCACATCACTGAGAATGTGGACAGGCTCCTAGAACGAATAGGAGACGACCCGGTAGTAGTTGTCCACATCGGTACAAACAACATTGGAAGAGACAGACCAAAATCCCTGCAAAACAAATTCAGAGAGCTAGGAAGGAAATTAAAAGAGAAAACCAAAACTGTGGCATTTTCTGGTATACTACCGGCACCTTGCAAAGGACCATATGGACAGCTGGAAATAATTAATCTAAACGCATGGCTGAAGACGTGGTGCACACGGGAAGGCTTCACATATCTTGATCATTGAACCACATTCTACAACGAGGACTATCTGTATAGACAGGACGGACTGCACTTAAATAACAAGGGAACCAGTCTACTTGGAGAAAAGATCCCCGAGCAGGTTCAGAAGCATTTAAACTAGAAAGGAAGGGGGGAGAAATCAACAAAAAAACAGAAGGGAGACCGCATCAAAACAAGGACAACAACTCAGGTAAGACAACCATTAAATGTATTTGTCTAAATGCTAGAAGTATCAGAAACAAAATTCTAGAACTTGAAGCTACTGCACTAACAAGTAATTATGATGTGATAGGTGTTACTGAAACTTGGTTGTCTGAGAGTGATGGGGACGAATATAATATTTGTGGGTATACACTGTATAGGAAAGACACTGGCAAACTCAGACCACAACATGGTCTCATTTGAAGTGTTTTTTAAAACCCCAAAAGTAATGACTAAAGCTAAGGTTTACAATTTTAGAAAAGCAAACTATGAAGGTATGAAACAGAGACTAACAGAAGTAGATTGGAGTAAAATAGAGAAAACACCCACAGAAGAAGGATGGTTGTTCTTCAAAAATGTAGGACTAGAGGCGCAAAACAACTACATCCCTAAAGTAGACAAATCTAAATGTAAAACTAAATTGCCAAAATGGTTTAATAGATCAATAAAAAAAAATATTCAGCGAAAAAAGGCACTTTACAGAGCATTAAAAAAGGACCAAAAAGAAAGTACGCAGAAACAGTACACGGAACTGCAAACGCAAGTCAAAAAGGAAGTTAGAAAGGCCAAGAGAGAAATAGAAATGAACATTGCTAAGGGAGCTAAAACCAATTCCAAAATGTTTTTCCAATATTACAACAGCAAGCGAACATTCAAAGAGGAGATTAAATGTTTAAGAGATACAAATGGCAAAATCGTAGAGGAAGAAAAAAAAATAGCAAATATATTAAATGATTACTTTTCACAAGTTTTTACAAAGGAAGATACAGACAACATGCCCCACATGTCATCCAGTTCCTATCCAGTTTTAAATAACTTTAGCATAACTGAGGCAGAAGTGTTAAAGGGACTAGGAGCGCTTAAAATAAACAAATCCCCTGGGCCGGATGAGATCCTCCCAGTAGTACTCAAAGAAATGAAAGAAGTTATTTACAAACCGCTAACCAAGATCATGCAGCAGTCTCTTGACACAGGGGTGGTACCGACAGACTGGAAAATTGCAAATGTAATACCGATCCACAAAAAGGGAAACAAAACTGAACCAGGTAACTACAGACCAGTAAGCCTGACTTCTATTATATGCAAACTTATGGAAACTATAATAAGATCCAAAATGGAAAATTACCTATATGGTAACAGGGTCCTGGGAGACAGTCAACATGGTTTTAGGAAAGGGAGATCGTGTCTAACTAACTTGCTTGATTTTTTTGAGGATGCAACATCGATAATGGATAATTGCAAAGCATATGACATGGTTTATTTAGATTTCCAGAAAGCTTTTGACAAAGTCCCGCACAAAAGATTAATTCTCAAACTGAACGCAGTTGGGATTCAAGGAAACACATGTACATGGATTAGGGCATGGTTAACATGTAGAAAACAGAAAGTACTGATTAGAGGAAAAACCTCAGAATGGAGTGTGGTAACCAGTGGTGTACCACAGGGATCAGTATTAGGTCCTCTGCTATTCCTAATCTACATTAATGATTTAGATTCTGGTATAGTAAGCAAACTTGTTAAATTTGCAGACGACACAAAAGTAGGAGGAGTGGCAAACACTGTTGCAGCAGCAAAGGTCATTCAAAATGATCTAGACAAGATTCAGAACTGGGCAGACACATGGCAAATTACATTTAATAGAGAAAAGTGTAAGGTACTGCACGCAGAAAATAAAAATGTACATTATAAATATCATACGGGAGATACTGAAATTGGAGAATGAATCTATGAAAAAGACCTAGGAGTTTTTGTTGACTCAGAAATGTCTTCATCTAGACAATGTGGGGAAGCTATAAAAAAGGCTAACAAGATGCTCGGATACATTGTGAAAAGTGTTGAATTTAAATCAAGGGAAGTAATGTTAAAACTGTACAATGCACTAGTAAGACCTCATCTTGAATATTGTGTGCAGTTCTGGTCACCTCGCTATAAAAAAGATATTGCTGCTCTAGAAAGAGTGCAAAGAAGAGCGACCAGAATTATTCCGGGCTTAAAAGGCATGTCATTTGCAGACAGGCTAAAAGAATTGAATCTGTTCAGTCTTGAACAAAGAAGACTACGAGGCGACCTAATTCAAGCATTCAAAATTCTAAAAGGTATTGACAGTGTCGACCCAAGGGACTTTTTCAGCCTGAAAAAAGAAACAAGGACCAGGGGTCACAAATGAAGATTAGACAAAGGGGCATTCAGAACAGAAAATAGGAGGCACTTTTTTACACAGAGAATTGTGAGGGTCTGGAATCAACTTCCCAGTAATGTTGTTGAAGCTGACACCCTGGGATCCTTCAAGAAGCTGCTTGATGAGATTCTGGGATCAATAAGCTACTAACAACCAAACGAGCAAGATGGGCCGAATGGCCTCCTCTCGTTTGTAAACTTTCTTATGTTCTTATACAGTATAGTGCTACACACTGAATCATCTTGCTCCTGCTACACTGTATCCGGTACAACACACTGAATCTTTAGCAGCAGTGATAGTCTTGTGGGGAGATATACATCTAATTTTTAAAGGCAGCCTTGACTGAAGACAGAGGTCTCAAAGAGTCACGAGACAGGTTCAGCGCTTACAGAGGCAGACTGGACAGAACACAGAGGTCTCAAATGGATACAACAAAGGTTCAACAATGACACCTTCAGGGGAAGTGCTTATTTGTAACAATCAATCAAACTGTACATCATCACTTTCTTAAGCTACAGTACAAAAGGATCTTGCATTCGCTGTACACTGGTGTCACACCTCCAGCACTTCTACACAGATACCTGCATGTATATTATTACATTGGCATGATACTGAGGAAGCAGTGTGTTTGTGACAAGGGAACTGCTACATCCATTTTGCCCTCTACCCTGAAAAGCATCCCCATAGCATGATGCTGCACCCACCATGCTTCACAGTAGGAATTGTGTTACCTGGGTAATTTTTGTTTAATCGGACCACAGAATCATTTGCTACATCTTTTCAGAGTCTCCCAAATGCCTTTTTGCAAATTCCAAGCGGGATTTTACACGGGCTTTTTTCAGAAATGGCTTCCTTCTTGCCACTCAGGCATAGGCACTCCATACAGGCCAGATTTGTGGAGTACCTCAGCTATTGTTGACACATGGACAGTTTCTCCCATCTCAGCCATGGAATGCTACAGGTCTTTCAGAGTTGTCATTGGCCTCTTGGTGGCCTCTCTGACCAATGTCCTTTTTACCAGGTTGCTCAGTTTGGGAGGACGGCCTGCTCTAAGCAGATTCTGGTGATCGACTTGACTGTGCTCCAAGGGAAATTTAATGCCTTTGAAATCTTTCTATACATCTCCCCTGATCTGTGCCTTTCCACAACTTTATCCAGTTGTTGTTCTGAAAGCTCCTTGGTCTTCATGGTAGTAATCTTTGCTTTGAATGCACTACCCAACTGTGGGACAGAGACAGGTGTATTTAATCTGAAATCATGTGAACCACTTTTATTGCACACAGATGGACTCCATTTAACTCATTGTGTGAATTCTGAAGGCAGTTGGTTGCACCTGAGCTTATTTAGGAGTGCCATAGCAAAGGGGGTGAACACTTATCTAATGAAGACTTTTCAGGTTTTTATTTTTAATTGATTTGCGCTTTCTCAATAAAAACTTTTTTTTCCCCTTAACAGTGTGGAGTATGGTGTGTAGATAAGTGGAAAAAAATGCTCATTTACATGCTTGAAACTGAGGCACTGACGCAACAAAATGTGAAAAAAGTTCAAGGGGGTGTAGACTTTCTATAGGCACTGTACATCCTACTCCAGTCTGCGGTATCTCACCAGACATTCCAACACATTATTACTTCATTGCCAGGTCACTGAGTAGAGTAGTGTAGTTCCGACTCAAAATACACCACCTCTCCACAAGACTGCTGACAGGAACCTGGTCACATGACCGTTCACTGTTTATTAATGAACATACACTGTAGCGCACACACATGGGCTGTTTAACTCAAATCTCAGAGAGACGGAGAGTTCACTGCAAAATGCACACCCTTATGATCAGCTTTCACAAGTGCAAATGTAACAGAGCTAATATAGACTAATTTAATTCCTCCAAACGTCCATTACTGTATTAGGGTCAGCTACTCTGACACCTTGTGGTGAATAAAGGGAGTAAACAAGGGCCTCTTGAATAGTTCTGGTTCCAGGTTACCTCTTCGCTTCTCAAATGGAAAGAGGGTAAGCTTCATGGTGTTTTCTCTGTTGTTATACTTCAATTTTATTAACATATATACCGTATAATAACCACTCCCCGTAATGCATTAGACTCATATACGTGTGCTATGTTTTTAATTCAGAATTGCTCTTTGAGTATATTTATTATTTTATTTTGTTATAGGAATTGAGGAAACAAATGAAGCTGCCTGAAACGAAATGCATTTTTATTTTTAACAGATGCTGTGATATTATGCTGTTGAATAAATTGCCTGCCGCAGCCATTGCTATTCCTAATCTACATTAATGATTTAGATTCTGGTATAGTAAGCAAACTTGTTAAATTTGCAGACGACACAAAAGTAGGAGGAGTGGCAAACACTGTTGCAGCAGCAAAGGTCATTCAAAATGATCTAGACAAGATTCAGAACTGGGCAGATACATGGCAAATGACATTTAATAGAGAAAAGTGTAAGGTACTGCACGCAGGAAATAAAAATGTACATTATAAATATCATATGGGAGATATTGAAATTGGAGAAGGAATCTATGAAAAAGACCTAGGAGTTTTTGTTGACTCAGAAATGTCTTCATCTAGGCAATGTGGGGAAGCTATAAAAAAGGCTAACAAGATACTCGGATACATTGTGAAAAGTGTTGAATTTAAATCAAGGGAAGTAATGTTAAAACTGTACAATGCACTTGTAAGACCTCATCTTGAATATTGTGTGCAGTTCTGGTCACCTCGCTATAAAAAAGATATTGCTGCTCTAGAAAGAGTGCAAAGAAGAGCGACCAGAATTATTCCGGGCTTAAAAGGCATGTCATATGCAGACAGGCTAAAAGAATTGAATCTGTTCAGTCTTGAACAAAGAAGACTACGTGGCGACCTAATTCAAGCATTCAAAATTCTAAAAGGTATTGACAGTGTGGACGCAAGGGACTTTTTCAGCCTGAAAAAAGAAACAAGGACCAGGGGTCACAAATGGAGTTTAGAAAAAGGGGCATTCAGAACAGAAAATAGGAGACACTTTTTTACACAGAGAATTGTGAGGGTCTGGAATCAACTCCCCAGTAATGTTGTTGAAGCTGACACCCTGGGATCCTTCAAGAAACAGCTTGATGAGATTTTGGGATCAATAAGCTACTAACAACCAAACGAGCAAGATGGGCCGAATGGCCTCCTCTCGTTTGTAAACTTTCTTATGTTCTTATGTTCTTATGTTCTTATGTGTGTGAGATAAGCAAAGGGGGACAGAGTAGTAGAGAAGGCCAACTAGAAATAAAGCACAACACAACGCAGAGACATTAAGCTGGGGCAAAGTTGAACCGGTTACACAAACTATCACTGCCAAGTGGAACACCTTAAATGTTTGAGGTCACACAATACTATAGTCTAAGGGGCTATTCCAAGGTATCCAATATTCTAGTCTAAGGGGTTATTCAATACTCTAGTCTAAGGGGTTATTCCAGGTTACCCAATACTCTAGTCTAAGGGGTTATTCCAGGTTATTTTGGAAGGTTGCAATTTTGAAATGACAGATGCTATTAAGCTTGTGATTTGGTTGCAGTGCACCCTAACTAATGATTACTATGTTAGTTACAAACACCCCCCTCTCACAGTAGGGAATACAACATTAGATCTGAATCATGAAAAAGACGATTTACATCCACTGTAGTTTAAATCATCAAGTAACAGCACAGTCCTACAATGTTAGTTTGTATTGGCAGTCAAAACCATTGGAAAATTCCACAGGGCCAATTTTATTTGAGAAGATTAGGAAGAAAAAAAAAACTGTTGGGAAAAGCAACTGGGAAAAAAACTAATTTAGTCAAGTTAATGAAGAACACATTAAATATCTATTTCATTTGGTGTTTAAATATTATTCTGCTCCATACCCATGGTTGAAAGAAAGTCTGGCTGCATATTCCTATGTAAATCATGCATCAGTCTTAACTTAGTCACTGAGGTGTGTTATTTTTACTATAGCAGTGTAAATTACCAAAGCTTAATCTCTGAGGTGTGCTATTCTTACTATAGCACAGTACAAATTATCAATTCTTAAACTCTGAGGTGTGCTATTCTTACTATAGCACAGTACAAATTACCAAAGCTTAATCCCTGAGGTGTGCTATTCTTACCATAGCACAGTACAAATTACCAAAGCTTAATCTCCGAGGTGTGCTATTCTTACTATAGCAGTGTAAATTACCAAAACTTAATCCCTGAGGTGTGCTATTCTTACTATAGCACAGTACAAATTATCAATGCTTAAACTGTGAGGTGTGCTATTCTTACTATAGCACAGTACAAATTATCAATGCTTAAACTCGGAGGTGTGCTATTCTTATTATAGCACAGTATAAATTATCAATGCTTAAACTCGGAGATGTGCTATTCTTACTATAGCAGTGTAAATTACCAAAGCTTAATCCCTGAGGTGTGCTATTCTTATTATAGCACAGTATAAATTATCAATGCTTAATCCCTGAGGTGTGCTATTCTTACTATAGCACAGTGTACCTTGCTTGCCCCTGCATGATGACGCTTCACTATGAGACATCATTAAAATGTTAAAAGTTAAAACTATACAAACTAATTTAATAAAACACCCTTTTAAATGAGAGCTCTCGCAAAGGCAATTCAACTACACAATCCAGTTCCCTTTATAGACACTGCAGATAAAAGGACATTTCTTTTGTCCACCGGAGAATAAAATTGCTGCAGGCATTTTTAATTTTCACTACAAATTGATTCTTCCTTTTAAATAAAACTACAAGGAGCAGGAATATGCCTGGGGAAAACTATGCATTACCAATAAAAGTGTAGCAAAACAAAATATATAAATAAACCTCTCTCTCGTGGAGGATTGTGGGAAGGGCTTGCAGAGAGGTGGAACGCCGGTGCGGTAGGACCGGGAAATTTAAAACTTTATTTATTTATCTATTTATCTATTTATTTATTTATTTATTTATTTATTTTGTTTGTTTGATAGTTACTTAGTTGTTTTTTTTGTGTGTTTGTTTGTTCGTAGGTTAGTGGTGTGTGTGTGTGTGTTTGTTTGTTTGTAGGGTGTTTGGAGATCCCGTTATGGGGTCTCGTTCAGGAGGGCTGGGGGCTCTCACCCGCCGACACGGGGTCCGTTGCCTGCCTGACCCCGGGGTTTCGGTGGAGGAGTGCCTGCTGGCAGTAGGAGAGGTGGTGGGGTTTGAAAATATTATGTCGGCGTCAAGAATGAATAAAGCGCTGGTAATATTTTTAGTGGAGGTGTCTCTGGTACACAAGCTGGTAGAGGAAGGATTTACAGTGAAAGGTGAATTTGTTCAGGTTTCCCCTCTAGTAACCCCGGTTACGAAAGTTATTATTTCTAACGTGCCTCCGTTTTTAAAAAATGAGCAATTAGAAAAGAATTTAGCTCGTTTTGGTAAACTGGTGTCCCCGATTAAGGGAATCCCGCTGGGGTGCAAAAATAACAGTGTTAGGCACGTCATGTCGTTTAGAAGGCAGGCGTTTGTCTTACTAAATGATCCTAACCAAGTCATTAATGTTGCCTGGAATTTTAACGTGGAAGGGATGAATTGTGTAGTTTTTGTCAGTTCCGAAACGATGAGATGTTTTTACTGTGGAGAACAGGGACACCAGAGAAAAGCCTGCCCGAGAAAAGAGGCTAGAGCGGAGACAGGGCAGGATCAGGGCGATGCTGGCGGGGAGGAAGTCGGGGGTGTTGGGGGTGAGCGGGAGGAAGAGTCGGCTCCCCCAGCGCAGCCGCAGAGCGAGCCGGTGCTGACCGAGGAGGGGGCGATCCAGAGGGAAACCGGAGCAGAACCACCAACACCACGGCCTCGCACAAAGAGACCCAGCCGCAGCCTGTCACTGACGGGTTCGGAGGATAATACCGCTACTACTGAGAATGGTGAAGAATCATTCAAGGTAGTAGCGAAAAAGACACGAATTCAGCGGAAGGCTGCAGAGCTGCCGGATGGCAGAGCGCAGCCAGTGCAGAACTCCGAACCCGTGCAGACAGGGAGACTGCGGGCTCCAGGCGGGGCGTCAGTCCCTCCCAACGCGGAGGAAGAGAGCACAGCGCAGGGTGAGCCGGGCGCGGTGCAAGACTCTCCGCTAGCTGAATCTCAGCCGCCTGAAATAGTGCCGGCTGTGGCAGAGACCGGTGTCGAGGAGTCGGAGGGAGCTGCGGAGGAACGGATTCTCGGGGGCGAGCGAGAGGACAGCGCGGATGAGATGGAGGGGGAGCTCTCTGACTCCTCGCTTATCTCAGACATCCCTGATAGCCAACCCGTCAGTAAGAAAAAGTTATACACACTTGAGCAGGTAAATGATTTTATGATAGAAACAAAAGGGAAAAGGGGAGTAGAAATAGAGAGTTTTTTCCCTGATCTAAGGTTATTTCTCCACTCCGCTCACGTTATAACAAGGAAAGCCACAATAGAAGAATTTGATCAGCCAAAACGTTATAGATTAAAAAAAATTGTTCAGAAAATTAAAAAGGATCTTAAAAGTGGTTCAAAATCTCTTGTTTAAAAATGGCTGTGTTTTATGAAACTTCTTTTATTACTTGTTTTAGTGTGTTAGTTTTTTTAGCTATGATGGAAAGGTGCGTTTTTATTTCTTTTAATCTAAACGGCTGCAGACAGTCTTTTAAGAGGGCGCAGCTAGTCGGGTTTTTAGAGCAGAAGCAGGCGGGGGTGGTGTTTCTGCAGGAAACGCACTCGGATCAGGAGAATGAGGAGGCGTGGCGAGCGGAGTGGAAGGGGCTGTGCGTGATGAGTCACGGCGCTAGTACCAGTGCAGGAGTAGCCGTGCTTTTTAAACCCAGCCTGGGGGCAGTTTTACTAGATATAGATGAAATCGAGAAAGGGAGGATTTTAAAAGTAAGAGCTAGGCTGGGCAGTACAGTGTATGTTTTTATTAATATTTATGCCCCCAATAGAGGGGGCGAACGAATTTTATTTTTTAAGAAATTAAAGCAAGCTCTTTTTAATATTAATAATAATGATGTGGTGGTAGTAGGAGGAGATTTTAATTGTACTGTTAATTTTAATATTGATAGAAATAATGATGAACCACACCCTCAGTCCTCCAGAGAGTTGGCTGCATTGTTAGAGTCCAGTGACCTGGTTGACATATGGAGATGCCTGCACCCCAGTTCAAGACAATACACCTGGTCTCAGTATCACACAGACTGTGTATATAGAGCAAGACTAGACCGGTTTTATACTTCAAAAAACGATTTAAATAAATTTATCAAAGCAAGAATCATCCCCAGTAGTCTCTCTGACCACCACTGTCTATTAATTACAGTATTAATTCAATCAGAACCCCACAGAGCATCTTACTGGCATTTCAATGTAAAATTATTACAAGATGTAAAATTTAAGCAACAATTCAAACTTTTTTGGATAATTTGGAAAAAAGAAAAAGCACAATATAAAGATTTAAGACAGTGGTGGGACATTGGCAAAATACAAATTAAATGTTTTTGTCAACAATATACTATAAATGCAACCAGGTCACTGAACACAGCCGTGAGAGAACTGGAGTCCAAAATCCTCCTCCTAGAGGAAAGTTTAAATTCAGAATTTAAAGAACAGACCCTGGAGAACCTAAAGGAGCAGAAAATCGCGCTGGGGAGCTTGCTGAAGGAAAGAGTGAAGGGGGCGATTGTGCGTTCCAGATTCATGGAGTTGAGAGACATGGATGCCCCCACTAGTTTCTTCTTCAACCTGGAGAGGAAGAGAGCGGACAGTAGACAGCTGTGTTGTATCAGGACTCCTGGTGGGAAAGAACTGCACACCCGGGAGGAAATCAGCAGAGAGGCGGTGCGTTTTTACAAGGAACTTTATAATAAAGAACTGTGCAACATAGAGGACACTGAGCGGCTGCTCCAGGGGTTACCCAGCCTCAGTGAGAAGGAGCAGATTCAGCTGGACGCACCGCTGACCCACCAGGAGATGACCGCCGCTGTCAAGCAGCTCTCCAGCGGAAAGGTTCCCGGGATCGATGGACTGCCAGCAGAATTTTATAATAATTTCTGGGATATAATGGGGGAGGATTTGCTCCAGGTTCTGAGAGAGAGCCTCAGCCACAGGGAACTGCCTCTTAGCTGCCGTAGGGCAGTGGTTACACTGCTGCCCAAGAAGGGAGACCTATGCCAGCTTAAAAATTGGAGACCTGTGTCAATTTTATGTTCTGATTTAAAGATTTTATCCAAAACAATCGCTAATAGATTAAAAAGTGTTATTGGAACTGTAATACATATGGATCAAACATATTGTATACCGGGTCGCTCTATTTTTGATAACTTGTTTTTTATTCGAGATTTTTTAACTGTAAGTGATATTTGTGATTTTAATGTAGGAATGGTCTCCCTGGATCAAGAGAAGGCTTTCGACAGAGTCGACCACACCTACCTCTTTCATACACTGGAAGCCTTCGGGTTCGGTCCTGGTTTTATTTCTTATATTCGGCTTTTATATTCCAACATTTTTAGTATTTTAAAGATCAACAATGGGCTGAGTCAGCCCTTCCCAGTGTGCAGGGGTATAAGGCAGGGCTGTGCCCTGTCTGGTATGCTGTATTCACTGGTTATAGAGCCCCTGCTGCACCTGCTGAGGGTCAGGCTAGCTGGATGGACAGTGCCCTCCTCGCCCTCCACACCCTCCTCTGCCACAGTGAAGGTGTCTGCCTACGCAGACGATGTGACTGTGTTTGTGAGGGGGGATGCAGATGTCCAAGCGCTGCAGCAGACTCTAAATGAGTTCCAGAGAGCATCTTCTGCCAGAGTAAACTGGGCAAAATGTGACACCTTCCTGTCAGGCGGCTGGGATGAGGGCACCCCTCCTTTCCTGCCTGAGGGGCTGAAATGGAACAGAACAGGTATTAAAGTGTTGGGGGTGTACCTCGGAACAGAAAACTACATGAAAAAGAACTGGGAGGGTTTGTTGGATAGGGTGAGGGGGCGGCTGCAGAGGTGGAAGGGACTGCTGGCTCAACTGTCCTTCAAGGGCCGGGTGCTTGTTATTAATAATCTGGTGGCCTCTAGCTTGTGGCACAAGCTGGTATGCTTGGACCCACCCCAGGGCCTGGTGAAGGAGATCCAGAGAGTGTTGCTGGAGTTCTTTTGGAGCGGGAGACACAGTTTGAGGCCGGCAGTCCTCTACCTCCCTAGTGATGAGGGGGGGCAGGGGCTAGTCAGCATTGCCAGCAGGGTGGCAGCCTTCAGACTGCAGGCGGTTCAGAGACTCCTGTACACTGAGGAGGAGGCTCATTGGAAGAGGCTGGCCTGTTTCCTTCTCAATAGATTTGGGGGGCTGGGGTTAGGAAAACACCTGTTTTTAATTGAGAACACCAGTTTTAGTAAAGCAGGACTTCCTCCTTTTTATCAAAGTATTTTAAAAGCCTGGCAGCTGGTGAGGGTGGAAAGGGATGTGGAGTCCTTGACAGGGCAGGACCTGTTTGAGGAGCCCCTATTTTTTAATCCACTCTTTCCAGTTAAGTTCCTCCAGTCGATGACGCTCTGTGCCAGTTTTTTAAAAGCAGGTGTAACCAGGATGGTCCACCTGTTAAACCTTGAGCTCTCCTGCTGGCTAACTGCCTCCCAGCTAACTGCACAGCTAGGCTGGCACTCAGAGAGGCTTGCAGAAAGACTGATGGGTGAGTTGAGGGGCTGCCTCTCCCCGCGGCTCAAGGCAGTCCTGAGGGAGGAGTTGTCCAGAGGCACAGAGCAGAGACAGCTTTCCTTATTTCCAGGGATGATCGTGTCACCAGCAGTAGGTGAGGAAGGTGAGGGCGGTGGAGAGAATGGAGGGACTTTGCTTAAATTGCAGAATGTGGAGGAAATTATCTTTCACACAATGAATGGAAAACAGATATACAAATTGTGTGTTAAAGCCACAGAGTATAGTAGGCTAAGGGGTCTGGTAGACTCTAAGTGGCGAGCTTACTTGGCTGTAGAGGAGGGGCACAGGCCGGTGTGGAGGGTGCTGTACAAGCCGCCTCTCGCCAAGAGAGTGGGGGACCTGCAGTGGAAGATTCTACACTGCATTGTGTCCACAGGCAGGTTTCTCCATAGAGTGGACCCCAGCATCAGTGAGCAGTGCGCTTTTTGCTCAGCAGAGGAAACTCTCTTTCATGCCTACAGTGAGTGTGAGAGGCTGCGGCCACTTTTTAATTTACTGCAGGGAATCCTGAATAATTTAGGGGTCGTTTTTAGTAAGGAGCTTTTTATTTTTGGGGTTCTATACAGTTTTAAAATGAAAAACAGGTGTGTTCTTATTAATTTTTTATTTGGACAGGCAAAATTGGCTATTTTAAAGACAAGGAAAAATCAACTCTCTGGTTCTGGACTGACCAGTTTAGTGGTTCAGTTCAGGGTGCTCGTGGTCAGCCAGATCAGAGTAGAGTTTGAGTATTTTAAACTGGTCAGTAACCTGGAGGACTTTCAGGAGAGGTGGTGTGTGGGAGACGCCTTGTGTGCTGTGAGTGAGGAGGGGGAGCTCCAGTT
This sequence comes from Polyodon spathula, assembly GCF_017654505.1. Classification (NCBI taxonomy): domain Eukaryota; kingdom Metazoa; phylum Chordata; class Actinopteri; order Acipenseriformes; family Polyodontidae; genus Polyodon; species Polyodon spathula. The sequence continues at coordinate 1,091,256 of NC_054567.1, read as the reverse complement.
TTTGTTCTAATTTTATTTAATTTTTGTTTTACAGTGTTTTATTTTTGGCTTTTATCTGTTTTCAACAAAGAAAAAAAAACACTGTTTAATATTGATTTTTTAATGATCCTTTTATTTTGTTTAAAATCTGTTTTTAAGGAGAACACGATATATTTTAGGATTTTTTAAATTTTGCTCAGGCAGTAGGAATCTTAACTTTTGTTGTGTTTTACCTTTATTTGAATTTTAATGGATTTTATTTGGAATATTTAAATAAAGGATCTTAAAAGTCAAAGTCTCTCTCTCTCTCTCTCTCTCTCTCTCTCTCTCTCTCTCTCTCTCTCTCTCTGGAACTCCGGTGCGGTAGGACCGGGAAATTTAAAACTTTATTTATTTATCTATTTATCTATTTATCTTATTTATTTATTTATTTATTTTGTTTGTTTTTAGTTACTTAGTTGTTTTTTTTTGTGTGTTTTGTTTGTTCGTAGGTTAGTGGTGTGTGTGTGTTTGTTTGTTTGTTTGTAGGGTGTTTGGAGATCCCGTTATGGGGTCTCGTTCAGGAGGGCTGGGGGCTCTCACCCGCCGACACGGGGTCCGTTGCCTGCCTGACCCCGGGGTTTCGGTGGAGGAGTGCCTGCTGGCAGTAGGAGAGGTGGTGGGGTTTGAAAATATTATGTCGGCGTCAAGAATGAATAAAGCGCTGGTAATATTTTTAGTGGAGGTGTCTCTGGTACACAAGCTGGTAGAGGAAGGATTTACAGTGAAAGGTGAATTTGTTCAGGTTTCCCCTCCAGTAACCCCGGTTACGAAAGTTATTATTTCTAATGTGCCTCCGTTTTTAAAAAATGAGCAATTAGAAAAGAATTTAGCTCGTTTTGGTAAACTGGTGTCCCCGATTAAGGGAATCCCGCTGGGGTGCAAAAATAACAGTGTTAGGCACGTCATGTCGTTTAGAAGGCAGGCGTTTGTCTTACTAAATGATCCTAACCAAGTCATTAATGTTGCCTGGAATTTTAACGTGGAAGGGATGAATTGTGTAGTTTTTGTCAGTTCCGAAACGATGAGATGTTTTTACTGTGGAGAACAGGGACACCAGAGAAAAGCCTGCCCGAGAAAAGAGGCTAGAGCGGAGACAGGGCAGGATCAGGGCGATGCTGGCGGGGAGGAAGTCGGGGGTGTTGGGGGTGAGCGGGAGGAAGAGTCGGCTCCCCCAGCGCAGCCGCAGAGCGAGCCCGTGCTGACCGAGGAGGGGGCGATCCAGAGGGAAACCGGAGCAGAACCACCAACACCACGGCCTCGCACAAAGAGACCCAGCCGCAGCCTGTCACTGACGGGTTCGGAGGATAATACCGCTACTACTGAGAATGGTGAAGAATCATTCAAGGTAGTAGCGAAAAAGACACGAATTCAGCGGAAGGCTGCAGAGCTGCCGGATGGCAGAGCGCAGCCAGTGCAGAACTCCGAACCCGTGCAGACAGGGAGACTGCGGGCTCCAGGCGGGGCGTCAGTCCCTCCCAACGCGGAGGAAGAGAGCACAGCGCAGGGTGAGCCGGGCGCGGTGCAAGACTCTCCGCTAGCTGAATCTCAGCCGCCTGAAATAGTGCCGGCTGTAGCAGAGACCGGTGTCGGGGAGTCGGAGGGAGCTGCGGAGGAACGGATTCTCGGGGGCGAGCGAGAGGACAGCGCGGATGAGATGGAGGGGGAGCTCTCTGACTCCTCGCTTATCTCAGACATCCCTGATAGCCAACCCGTCAGTAAGAAAAAGTTATACACACTTGAGCAGGTAAATGATTTTATGATAGAAACAAAAGGGAAAAGGGGAGTAGAAATAGAGAGTTTTTTCCCTGATCTAAGGTTATTTCTCCACTCCGCTCACGTTATAACAAGGAAAGCCACAATAGAAGAATTTGATCAGCCAAAACGTTATAGATTAAAAAAAATTGTTCAGAAAATTAAAAAGGATCTTAAAAGTGGTTCAAAATCTCTTGTTTAAAAATGGCTGTGTTTTATGAAACTTCTTTTATTACTTGTTTTAGTGTGTTAGTTTTTTTAGCTATGATGGAAAGGTGCGTTTTTATTTCTTTTAATCTAAACGGCTGCAGACAGTCTTTTAAGAGGGCGCAGCTAGTCGAGTTTTTAGAGCAGAAGCAGGCGGGGGTGGTGTTTCTGCAGGAAACGCACTCGGATCAGGAGAATGAGGAGGCGTGGCGAGCGGAGTGGAAGGGGCTGTGCGTGATGAGTCACGGCGCTAGTACTAGTGCAGGAGTAGCCGTGCTTTTTAAACCCAGCCTGGGGGCAGTTTTACTAGATATAGATGAAATCGAGAAAGGGAGGATTTTAAAAGTAAGAGCTAGGCTGGGCAGTACAGTGTATGTTTTTATTAATATTTATGCCCCCAATAGAGGGGGGGAACGAATTTTATTTTTTAAGAAATTAAAGCAAGCTCTTTTTAATATTAATAATAATGATGTGGTGGTAGTAGGAGGAGATTTTAATTGTACTGTTAATTTTAATATTGATAGAAATAATGATGAACCACACCCTCAGTCCTCCAGAGAGTTGGCTGCATTGTTAGAGTCCAGTGACCTGGTTGACATATGGAGATGCCTGCACCCCAGTTCAAGACAATACACCTGGTCTCAGTATCACACAGACTGTGTATATAGAGCAAGACTAGACCGGTTTTATACTTCAAAAAACGATTTAAATAAATTTATCAAAGCAAGAATCATCCCCAGTAGTCTCTCTGACCACCACTGTCTATTAATTACAGTATTAATTCAATCAGAACCCCACAGAGCATCTTACTGGCATTTCAATGTAAAATTATTACAAGATGTAAAATTTAAGCAACAATTCAAACTTTTTTGGATAATTTGGAAAAAAGAAAAAGCACAATATAAAGATTTAAGACAGTGGTGGGACATTGGCAAAATACAAATTAAATGTTTTTGTCAACAATATACTATAAATGCAACCAGGTCACTGAACACAGCCGTGAGAGAACTGGAGTCCAAAATCCTCCTCCTAGAGGAAAGTTTAAATTCAGAATTTAAAGAACAGACCCTGGAGAACCTAAAGGAGCAGAAAATCGCGCTGGGGAGCTTGCTGAAGGAAAGAGTGAAGGGGGCGATTGTGCGTTCCAGATTCATGGAGTTGAGAGACATGGATGCCCCCACTAGTTTCTTCTTCAACCTGGAGAGGAAGAGAGCGGACAGTAGACAGCTGTGTTGTATCAGGACTCCTGGTGGGAAAGAACTGCACACCCGGGAGGAAATCAGCAGAGAGGCGGTGCGTTTTTACAAGGAACTTTATAATAAAGAACTGTGCAACATAGAGGACACTGAGCGGCTGCTCCAGGGGTTACCCAGCCTCAGTGAGAAGGAGCAGATTCAGCTGGACGCACCGCTGACCCACCAGGAGATGACCGCCGCTGTCAAGCAGCTCTCCAGCGGAAAGGTTCCCGGGATCGATGGACTGCCAGCAGAATTTTATAATAATTTCTGGGATATAATGGGGGAGGATTTGCTCCAGGTTCTGAGAGAGAGCCTCAGCCACAGGGAACTGCCTCTTAGCTGCCGTAGGGCAGTGGTTACACTGCTGCCCAAGAAGGGAGACCTATGCCAGCTTAAAAATTGGAGACCTGTGTCAATTTTATGTTCTGATTTAAAGATTTTATCCAAAACAATCGCTAATAGATTAAAAAGTGTTATTGGAACTGTAATACATATGGATCAAACATATTGTATACCGGGTCGCTCTATTTTTGATAACTTGTTTTTTATTCGAGATTTTTTAACTGTAAGTGATATTTGTGATTTTAATGTAGGAATGGTCTCCCTGGATCAAGAGAAGGCTTTCGACAGAGTCGACCACACCTACCTCTTTCATACACTGGAAGCCTTCGGGTTCGGTCCTGGTTTTATTTCTTATATTCGGCTTTTATATTCCAACATTTTTAGTATTTTAAAGATCAACAATGGGCTGAGTCAGCCCTTCCCAGTGTGCAGGGGTATAAGGCAGGGCTGTGCCCTGTCTGGTATGCTGTATTCACTGGTTATAGAGCCCCTGCTGCACCTGCTGAGGGTCAGGCTAGCTGGATGGACAGTGCCCTCCTCGCCCTCCACACCCTCCTCTGCCACAGTGAAGGTGTCTGCCTACGCAGACGATGTGACTGTGTTTGTGAGGGGGGATGCAGATGTCCAAGCGCTGCAGCAGACTCTAAATGAGTTCCAGAGAGCATCTTCTGCCAGAGTAAACTGGGCAAAATGTGACACCTTCCTGTCAGGCAGCTGGGATGAGGGCACCCCTCCTTTCCTGCCTGAGGGGCTGAAATGGAACAGAACAGGTATTAAAGTGTTGGGGGTGTACCTCGGAACAGAAAACTACATGAAAAAGAACTGGGAGGGTTTGTTGGATAGGGTGAGGGGGCGGCTGCAGAGGTGGAAGGGACTGCTGGCTCAACTGTCCTTCAAGGGCCGGGTGCTTGTTATTAATAATCTGGTGGCCTCTAGCTTGTGGCACAAGCTGGTATGCCTGGACCCACCCCAGGGCCTGGTGAAGGAGATCCAGAGAGTGTTGCTGGAGTTCTTTTGGAGCGGGAGACACAGTTTGAGGCCGGCAGTCCTCTACCTCCCTAGTGATGAGGGGGGGCAGGGGCTAGTCAGCATTGCCAGCAGGGTGGCAGCCTTCAGACTGCAGGCGGTTCAGAGACTCCTGTACACTGAGGAGGAGGCTCATTGGAAGAGGCTGGCCTGTTTCCTTCTCAATAGATTTGGGGGGCTGGGGTTAGGAAAACACCTGTTTTTAATTGAGAACACCAGTTTTAGTAAAGCAGGACTTCCTCCTTTTTATCAAAGTATTTTAAAAGCCTGGCAGCTGGTGAGGGTGGAAAGGGATGTGGAGTCCTTGACAGGGCAGGACCTGTTTGAGGAGCCCCTATTTTTTAATCCACTCTTTCCAGTTAAGTTCCTCCAGTCGATGACGCTCTGTGCCAGTTTTTTAAAAGCAGGTGTAACCAGGATGGTCCACCTGTTAAACCTTGAGCTCTCCTGCTGGCTAACTGCCTCCCAGCTAACTGCACAGCTAGGCTGGCACTCAGAGAGGCTTGCAGAAAGACTGATGGGTGAGTTGAGGGGCTGCCTCTCCCCGCGGCTCAAGGCAGTCCTGAGGGAGGAGTTGTCCAGAGGCACAGAGCAGAGACAGCTTTCCTTATTTCCAGGGATGATCGTGTCACCAGCAGTAGGTGAGGAAGGTGAGGGCGGTGGAGAGAATGGAGGGACTTTGCTTAAATTGCAGAATGTGGAGGAAATTATCTTTCACACAATGAATGGAAAACAGATATACAAATTGTGTGTTAAAGCCACAGAGTATAGTAGGCTAAGGGGTCTGGTAGACTCTAAGTGGCGAGCTTACTTGGCTGTAGAGGAGGGGCACAGGCCGGTGTGGAGGGTGCTGTACAAACCGCCTCTCGCCAAGAGAGTGGGGGACCTGCAGTGGAAGATTCTACACTGCATTGTGTCCACAGGCAGGTTTCTCCATAGAGTGGACCCCAGCATCAGTGAGCAGTGCGCTTTTTGCTCAGCAGAGGAAACTCTCTTTCATGCCTACAGTGAGTGTGAGAGGCTGCGGCCACTTTTTAATTTACTGCAGGGAATCCTGAATAATTTAGGAGTCGTTTTTAGTAAGGAGCTTTTTATTTTTGGGGTTCTATACAATTTTAAAATGAAAAACAGGTGTGTTCTTATTAATTTTTTATTTGGACAGGCAAAATTGGCTATTTTAAAGACAAGGAAAAATCAACTCTCTGGTTCTGGACTGACCAGTTTAGTGGTTCAGTTCAGGGTGCTCGTGGTCAGCCAGATCAGAGTAGAGTTTGAGTATTTTAAACTGGTCAGTAACCTGGAGGACTTTCAGGAGAGGTGGTGTGTGGGAGACGCCTTGTGTGCTGTGAGTGAGGAGGGGGAGCTCCAGTTTTTGTTCTAATTTTATTAAATTTTTGTTTTACAGTGTTTTATTTTTGGCTTTTATCTGTTTTCAACAAAGAAAAAAAAAAAAAAAACACTGTTTAATATTGATTTTTTAATGATCCTTTTATTTTGTTTAAAATCTGTTTTTAAGGAGAACACGATATATTTTAGGATTTTTTAAATTTTGCTCAGGCAGTAGGAATCTTAACTTTTGTTGTGTTTTACCTTTATTTGAATTTTAATGGATTTTATTTGGAATATTTAAATAAAGGAGCTTAAAAGTCAAAAAGTCTCCTCTCTCTCTCTCTCTCTCTCTCTCTCTCTCTCTCTCTCTCTCTCTCTCTCTGTCTCTCTCTCTCTCTCTCCTCTCTCTCTCTCTCTCTCTCTCTCTCTCTCTCTCTCTCTCTCTCTCTCTCTCTCTCTCTCTGTCTCTGTCTCTGTCTCTGTCTCTCTCTCTCTCTCTCTCTCATGTTTTATCCTTAGCATAGTACAGCTGCCAACACATACAGGAACACTTCCTAAGAGAACACGTGTGATGGAACAGATTCCCCCCCCCCAGTATAAATGGTCTGGCTAAAGGAAATTTCCTCAAAAGAAGCACACCTTCCTGGCACCGCTAGCAATTCATTCACAACTGATACAGTACTGTTTTGTAAAGAAGCGACTTGTCATCACAAGTGTGTCTTGAGGGACATCGATTCGTTTATTAACACTTTCAGGACAAAGTACTTTTTATTATGAATTCTGCTTAGAAATACATTTGTAAAACTGTGTTATACTATGACCTGAGGGACCTTACAATACTTCTTGAACGTTTAGTTGAAAAATATTAATGTTTGGGCAAATTAGAAGACATTGTTAGATTGCAGTAACATAACACATGTTTATTGTGATGGTCTTTATATTATTATCAGTAATAAGGAAAACAACGTACATGACACACTTAGTTCATGAAATAGTATCTGGTATATCCACTTGTTTCTTGATATTTATAAATGTTGCAAAAACAGAACGTTAGGTTATTATCATAACCCTGGTTCTCTGAAATAGAAATATTAACCATCACTAACAGGTCATTCCCCTTTAAGAACCCAAGAACTGAAGCGTGTATGCATGACGCAGTGCAAGTTGCCCCAGCAAAAGCACGCTGCGCCCATTTGCAAATTCTCTGGCTCTGCAGCGAGTGCAAAGACGGATGGTTAATATTTCTATTTCAGAGAACCAGGGTTATGATAATAACCTAACATTCTCTTACAAACACGAAATATAAACCATCCCTAATGGGTAAGTATACCCAATCTGTCGTGAGGACAGGCGCAAGACTCTTCTGAGCTAATAGCGCTAATCACCCACAAATCAATCGTGGTTCAGGGGACAGCCTCCGAAGCAGCCCTCAGCACCCGTGATCCAAATCCAGGATACAGCAGATCCACGATGTCCATACCGCTGCATTGCATATGTCTGCGACAGATGCGCCCTGTAACATCGCCCAAGAAGTGGCTTGCCCCCTAGTGGAATGGTCAGTTATCTTCTCTGGCGGGGGCAACTTGGAAAGTTGAAACGCCATCTTCACGGTCTCTGTCAGCCACCCTGATTTGCCCTTGGGATTGAGAGCCCGTGGCAAACAAAGAGTTGTTCCGATTGGCGGCAACCTTTTGTCTTTTCCACATAGTATGCCACTGCCCTCACTGGGCACAGTGTGTGGAGCATCCTGTCTCGTCAGATTGGATAGAGAGAGGGTGAAAGGCCTCCAACTCCACAGACTGACTGACATGAAAAACCGAAATTGACTTCGGTAAAAATGCAGGGTTGGTCCGGGGTGTCACTCGTGACCTCCCTTGTGTAAAAAACAAACAAACTTTAGCCATGGACAGTGCCTGTAGCTCACTTACTCGCTTTGCTGAAGTGACAGCTACCAAAGCAGCTGTTTTAAAAGACAAGAATTTTAGCTCTGTGGAATTTATGGGCTCAAAAGGTGGTTTTGTGAGTGCATTCAGCACGACATTCAACCGCCAGTGAGGAACAACGTCCCTTCTCTGGGGGACAAAGCCTCCTGCCCCTTTCAGAAACTTCCCGCCAGGAAAAGTGCTCCAAATGTGCTCCAAATGTGCTCCAATGAGTAAATCTTAACATGGCAAGCTGAAATAGCTGCCAGGTAAACTTTTAAAGTAGAAGGGCTCTTCCATTCATCCAATAGGTCTTGCAAAAACTGCAAGATTACCGGCATCAGACATGTCGTGGGATCTTCACCCTGCAACAGACACCACGTCTGAAAAACACCCCACGTGTAACCCTACTGGGAACGAGTTGACAGGTTGCTGCGACCGGGCAATTCCCATGGTTGTCCGCACAAGCGCTGTATCAGTGAGGCAAACCAGACTCTCTTGGGCCAGTGAGGTGCTACTGGTAACAGTATCCTGGGAGACAGTCAACATGGTTTTAGGAAAGGAAGATCGTGTCTAACTAACTTGCTTGATTTTTTTGAGGATGCAACATCAATAATGGATAATTGCAAAGCATATGACATGGTTTATTTAGATTTCCAGAAAGCTTTTGACAAAGTTCTGCATAAAAGATTAATTCTCAAACTGAACGCAGTAGGGATTCAAGGAAACACATGTACACGGATTAGGGAGTGGTTAACATGTAGAAAACAGAAAGTACTGATTAGAGGAGAAACCTAAGAATGGAGTGTGGCAACCAGTGGAGTACCACAGGGTTCAGTATTAGGTCCTCTGCTATTCCTAATCTACATTAATGATTTAGATTCTGGTATAGTAAGGAAACTTGTTAAATTTGCAGACAACACAAAAGTAGGAGGAGTGGCAAACACTGTTACAGAAGCAAAGGTCATTCAAAATGATCTAGACAAGATTCAGAACTGGGCAGACACATGGCAAATGACATTTAATAGAGAAAAGTGTAAGGTACTGCACGCAGGAAATAAAAATGTACATTATAAATATCATATGGGAGATACTGAAATTGGAGAAGGAATCTATGAAAAAGACCTACGAGTTTTTGTTGACTTGACTGACTTGAAATGTCTTCATCTAGACAATGTGGGGAAGCTATAAAAAAGGCTAACAAGATGCTCGGATACATTGTGAAAAGTGTTGAATTTAAATCAAGGGAAGTAATGTTAAAACTGTACAATGCACTAGTAAGACCTCATCTTGAATATTGTGTTCAGTTCTGATCACTTCGCTACAAAAAGGATATTGCTGCTCTAGAAAGAGAGCAAAGAAGAACGACCAGAATTATTCTGGGTTTAAAAGGCATGTCACATGCAGACAGGCTAAAAGAATTGAATCTATTCAGTCTTGAACAAAGAAGACTACACGGCGACCTAATTCAAGCATTCAAAATTCTAAAAGGTATTGACAATGTTGACCCAAGGGACTTTTTCAACCTGAAAAAAGAAAATGACCAAGGGTCACAAATGGAGATTAGACAAAGGGGCATTTAGAACAGGAAATAGGAGGCACTTTTTTACACAGAGAAGCATGAGGGTCTGGAACCAACTCCCCAATAACGTTGTTGAAGCTGACACCCTGGGATCCTTCAAGAAGCTGCTTGATGAGATTCTGGGATCAATAAGCTGCTAACAACAAAATAAGCAAGATGGGACAAATGGCCTCCTCTCGTTTGTAAACTTTCTATGTTCTTATGACCATGGCCCTGTCCTGTCTAATCTTCTTCAGACACAGCGGTAGCACTGCTAATAGCGGGTACGCATACAGTGGTCGTGCTGGCCAATTGTGAGCCAGTGCATTGACCCCTAGACACCCTTCATCTCTCTTTATGGAGAGCCACAGGGTGCAATGAGTCGACTCCCGGGAGGCAGAGATCGATCTCACTCTCCCGAACTGCTCCCATATGAGGCTCACTACCTCAGGATGGAGTACCCAATCTGCACTGTCTGGAACCTGCCTCGAAAGGAGGTCCGTGGCAGTGTTTACCACTTCAGGTAGATGAATCGCTCGGAGTGAGAGGAGATGGCTGCTGTGCCCAGAGCAGAAGCCTGGTGACCACCCTGTTGAGACTGGGTGACCTCGTACCACCTTGGTGGTTGATGTAAACTATCACTGTCATGTTGTCCGTCCCCTTGATCTCCTCCAGAAAGAACGGAAGGGTTAGAAACACTGCTTGCAGTTCCAGAAGATTTATGTGTCGGCCCCGCCAAGGGGGACGCCACAGCCCTTGTGCCCCCCGACTGTTCCACGGTGGTGATCGCTTCTCTTCTTGTGACTGCTCCCAGGTGGGTTGGTTGTTTCCACCAAGAGAGAGTCTGGACACAGTATCTGGACACTGTCACTAAGCAGCTGCAGTTCAGCATTGGGTGAGGGACCATCCTGTTGAACCAAACCTGTAGGGGCTGCATATGTTGAAGGCCCAGGGTAAGGGATTGAGAAGCTGCTGCCATCAAGCCCAGACGTTTCTGGAATGTCACCACTGGTAAAGCTCTGCCTAACTGGAATAGGTCTGGACAGGCTGAGATGCTTGTCACCCTGTTGCCCGACAGAGCAGCTGTCATTGGCTCCAACTGGTTTTTCGCATGATTCACTTTCAGACCTAGTCTGAAGAGGTGATCGGTGATGAGTTGTGTGTGTTGTCGTGCCTGTCCTGGCGACTCCACACAAAGGAGTTAGTCGTCCAGGTAATTTTGAACTCCGATACCCTCAAGTCTCAGAGTGGCCAGAATAGCATCCATGCATTTCATAAAAACGCGTTGCACCATGGACAGGCTGAACGGCAGTACATAAAACTCATAGCCTTTTCCTTGAAAGGCGAACCGAAAGTACTTCTGGTGCCCCGGTTTATGGGAATGTGGAAGTAGGCATCCTGTAAGTCCACTGTCGTGAACCAGTCGCCTGGCCTGATAGACTGAGACAGCCGTCGCAGGGTCAACATCTTGAGTCGCCTGCAGCTCAGGTACAGGTTGACCTGTCTGAGGCCGCTGTCCCATTTGGGCATCAGTTAGTATTTTGAGTAGAACCCTCAGACCACGTCAGAGGGTGGCAAGATGCGAATAGCCTGCTTATGCAGGAGGGTTTCTAGCTCCTGAGCCAGTGAGTCATTGGTTCAGAGGTCCATGACCAGTGTATGGACTACGCCCCAAAAGGGGGGTGGTCCATGGCTGAATTGTAAAGCGTACCCCTGAGGTACAGTGGTAAGCATCCAAGAATCATGGGTGCACTGGTCCCAGTAGTCCAGATGATCCCTGGAGAAGGGCCCCTGGGCCTGTGGCAGCAATGTCCTAGGGCTGTTGCTTTGACTTTGGCACCTGCAGTTTTTTGCCATGCATGTTGTGCTGAAACTGTTTGTGCCTACCACGTCCTCGGCCCAATGTGCCAGTGACTGCGGGATGATCCCGTGGACTGCCCTGAGGCTGCTAGTGTGGCCAGGGTGGTGGTCTCTGATACCACGCCTTCTTAGGTGGTGGTGCAGGCTTAGTGGCAAGGTCATCGAACACCTTTGTTGCTTCCCTTGCCATCTTAGACCGAAGCAGTGTATTATCCACCGCAGGGCCGAAAGTATGCCCTGGTGTAACGGGTGCGTCAAGCAGAGCAGCCTTATTCCCCTCTGTCAGCCTGGCTTGAGAAAGCCACAGCTGACGGCGTGCTGCTACCAATGCTGCCATACTCCGCCCTGTTGCTTGGCTCAGGAGCTTCGCCAGCAGTAGCAACATGCGAGAGATTAACTGCAGCTCATCTGTCTGATCAGAGATGAGTCCCACCACCAGGCCCGTATTGTAGTTGCCCGAATGCGCACCAAAGGCATCAGCGGAGTAGTCTTTCTTTAGAAAGACCTCTGTAACCCTACATTGCTTGTTCGGGCAAGTGGCGTCCTTGGACAGCAACGCCAGGTTCGCTGGCTGCGTCAAGGCTGGTATGGTCGATCCCACTGAGGGAAACTGGACCTGTCCCATCTTATCCCTGTCGTGCACCCTATAGGTCGTGCCCAACCTAGGAGGCGCAGTGGCTGTGGCTGGGTGTTGCCATGACGACGTAAGCTCCTGCCAAAAATCCAGGTGGATGGGCGGGGCTTCAGATGGAATCTCCTTACGCTTGTCAAACACTGAGCACCTCGGACTTTGTGCTTGGCCATGACATCATGGCAAGGACAGAGACAGCATCCTCCATTTCCTCCCCCACCTACCCAAATGGAGGGGGGGGGAGTCATCGTGACAGCATTGACAGCAATATGCTGGTACCAGTAAACCTGATACTGAAGTAGTTTAGGTACCAAATATAAATACTACCAGTACCAAAACTGATTGAAAACGGCTCAGTACCGATGCCAGTACCGACCGTTGGTACCGTTGGTACCGAGGCGTCGGTACCGCAACGTCCGGGTTTTTTAAAAAAAAAATTTCAACGAGACGTCAGTACAGGCTGTTAATACTCACCTGACAGCCCCAGTACAGAGGTATACCTTTGGTACCAAGAGGCTAGGTACCGTATGCGTTATATATCGCGTCAATATAGAGTCGGTACTGAGTACCTACTCTAAGGTTGCGTCGACTCTGGTACCGAGGTACAAAGAAGACATCAACCTTGTGCTAAAGCACAACAGTAGCAAGGCAATCCCACAAAAGCAGGAGATCTCACGAAAAGATGCACGCCAGCTAACTGTACAGTCAAGAAGACTAACTGTAGAATGAGCAGCATAAAAATTACACTCAGTCACAGATACAAGCTATCTCCAAGCCTGAAGATATCCTCTGTATTACTGCCGTAATTCAGAGTCCTGTGAGCCCACAGAACTCAATCCTGTTTTCTGTAAAAAAGAAAAACAAGGGAAGGACGTAAACAGTAACATAACAGCACTGATACACAAAAGATAAAGAAACTATCCCAGTTGGGGTAGTACTATATTTTTATTTACTTATTTTTATTTCTGGAACAGCGCCTTGTCCAGAAGAGAGCACTTCACTGCAAAGAGTGAGCTAGACCCGGGTGAGGGCAGAATTTATCGAAAAACACTGTTAAGACAGAATCTGCTAAACAGAGTTTAATAAGAGGCACAAATCGAGCAAGAAATGAGAAACTTAGCTCTGATGCTTTCACTCTTCGTGAAAAAGGAAAAAAGATTTTGCAAATGGCCGCAGTGTGCTTTTGCTGGGGCAACTCGCACTGCGTCATGCATACATGCTTCAGATCTTCGGTTCTTAAAGAGGAATAACGCGCTAGTGATGGTTCATATTTCATATTTTAAGAGAAATATATATTATATATATTAGCCATGAGACAGAATTTCCAAACATCGTAGGTGTTATAGATTGCACACATATTGCATTACGTGCCCCAGCCATGGTATAGCTTATATAAATCATAAACATGTCCATTCAATCAATGTTCAGATGGTGTGTGATGCAAATTGCTGCAAAGTATCCAGGATCATGCCACCGTTTTAATAAACAGTATATCAATGCAGCATCTGACTTCAGCTTTCATTTCATTCAAAATGTGTGATGATGATGTTGTGTACCTTGGGGAACAATAGATTCAAGTTATGGATTGAAAACAATAATATTTGTGTTGGTTAATAAACTCAATCCTTTTAATACCAGAATTGCCTCCTCACTCGCGTCTTCCCTCCAAATTAGCAATACAATGATACTATACTGATAAAAATGAGATATTTAAAACAAATTACTTAAAGTCAAATATATAAACTGTGTATAACAGACACACACACTGCTTACACTCCCCTGTTAGAAGAAAGAGCTTCTAGTCTCAGTAACTCATAGCCTCCACATTCAGCCACAGTTCAGGCGATTTCATTCACTAGAAATAAAACCTGACAGAACCAGAAAGTGGATTGAATAATGGATTCACACATCAGCAAGGTTCAATTATCATTCAAGTTACAATTCTAGTGGTCATGCAATGCTTAGTGTGAGACTCCAAACACACAGCTCCTAACACAGATATAACTGAACCTCGCTATACAGTGTTGCAATCCTATCAGGTGATAACCAAACCCTGGAAAGCACAGCGTAGCCTCAGCTACAGGTTTGATTTATTTAATTGCAACCGCATCTAAGCAATTCTAACCCCTTTGTTTATATGCTCTTTACAATGTAAACAAACTGGACCATCAACACATTTCTGTTATATTGCAGTTTCCCCTTTCATGTGTTGCTGAAGGGTCGATATTTAAAATGTCTCTCTGCTTGTGTCCTCTCCCCACATAATGACTTGTGTTGTCTTGTATAAACTGTAGATTTCGGATTGCCCTGTTGTTATGTCTCAGATGAGGGCTGCTATCTTTAGTACTAGGAGAAGCACTCCCATAAAACAGGTATGTCACAACTGCTTCCCTGCACAGACAGCTCAAGTTTGTAACAGCAGTTAGCTATGTGCGATGTAATATTCATTTGAGCAAATGTTTGTTTTATAACGTGTATGCAACTTAATCTTATCAGTGTATAGCGCAAATGTATACACACACACACACACACACACACACACACCTGTGTTCTCAAATCGGTAATAGGTGCATACGTCTAGACGTCTATTAGACAAATGTTTCACTTCCTGTCCATTTGCATATATTATAATACTCTTAAATAAATAATCTGCCTACACGGAGGGCAGACTAAAGTCTGTAACTCTGAAAATCCCATTAAGTTTTGGGAGTCTAAATCCAAATGTAACCTTATGGAAGGTTTTAGACGTATGTGTGCTGAAATACAGTACACCCTCGCTATAATGCCATTCATTATAATGAACATTCAGCTATAACGAACCTGGTCCCTGGACCCCAAATAAAAAATATTAAAAAAAGATAATGAAATATAAATACACACTGTCAACATCCCGGTCTGAGCACACACTGTCAACATCCCGGTCTGCAAGCACGCACTGTCAACATCCCGGTCTGCAAGCACGCACTGTCAACATCCCGGTCTGAGCACGCACTGTCAACATCCCGGTCTGAGCACGCACTGTCAACATCCCGCTCTGCAAGCACGTACTGTCAACATCCCGGTCTGAGCACACACTGTCAACATCCCGGTCTGTACATGCACTGTCAACATCCCGGTCTGAGCACGCACTGTCAACATCCCGGTCTGAGCACACACTGTCAACATCCCGGTCTGAGCACGCACTGTCAACATCCCGGTCTGAGCACGCACTGTCAACATCCCGGTCTGCAAGCACGGGTCAACATCTCAGTCTGTATAGGATGCCACCTCTGCAGCGAAGTCAACACTTTTGTCTTAATAAAAAGCACACGCTGTGTAACTATGCCTCCGAAACTAAAATCATTTTATGTTGCATTAAAGCTGGGAACTATATTGATCGTTTGAAAGAAGCAGTAACGCAGGCATATCTTTGTCGTGGATATAGGTTGTCAAAAAGCACTCTGGTTTTTGGCTTGTCCAGCAACCATGCGGCAAAATAAAATAAAAGTTTACAAAAAAAAAGGAGGCTATTCAGCCCATCTAAGCTCCTCCGGCTCCTAGTAGCTGATTGATCTCAGAACTTTGTCAACTCGGCTCAAAGTATCCCAGTGTTTCCAAATCAACAACATTACTAGGTAGCCCATTCCATCCACTCACCACTCTGTGTGAAGAAATGTCTCCTTCCCGCTGTCCTGTCTCCACTTGATTTCCAACTCTGTCCTCTAGTCGTGGTTTCTGTACTGCGCTTAAAGTAATGGTTTGGGTGAACTATGTCAACTCCTGTTAAGATTTTAAATATGTCAATCATGTCCTGACTGATTACTTGGTTACTGGCTAAAATAGATTCAGTTCTTTCATCCTTTCTTCATAGCGCAGTCCTTTAAGTCCTGGGCTTAGTCGGGTACCTCTTCTCTGGACTCTCTCCAGTGCCACAATGTGTCTGGTGTGGTGACCAGAATTTCATTTGCCATGTTTTTGCCCTGATTTGCTCTATTTCAGATGAGATAAACAGAAAACTAATAGATTTTACAGAAGTCTTGAATTGTACCAATACAAGAATAGAAGAAACTGAAGAAGCGCTGTGGCTAGCTTCAAGATGAAATCTCTCCTACTTATTTTTTCCTTGTGCATTCTTTGCACAAAACAAAAGAACTGATGGCTTGCAGGTACAGTACAGATAACAACAAGATTGTGCCTGTGTATTAAATAATAGAGAGAGACAGACAGAGAGAGAGACAGAGACACAGACACATGGTCCGTACCCAACAGCGGCTCACACATACCCCCACACTACCAAAACTAGTGGTATGGTCCCACCCCGGAACAATACAGATAACATGAATGCGCAGGATATTACTGAAATGTTTTAGCACTCGAGTAATAAATGAGTGCTCGAGAAATTATAATTATTTCGAGTACTTGAGTAATGAATGAGTACTCGAGTAATTATAATTATTGAGTACTCGAGTAATAAATGAGTGCTCGAGAAATTATAATTATTTCGAGTACTCAAGTACCCCAAGCCTTCCCTATTTTTTATTTGGTGTATTTAGAGCCCTCTTCACCCCCTTGGAGTATGAGGTTTTCCCTAAAGAACACAAGTTTTTTTTTTGGGGGGGGGGTGTCATAAAGGGTCCAGAAAGGAGTGGACCTCTACTATGGAAGCAGTCGCGTTCAGGCAGCTATGTTACTTGTTACTGTTAAACACGTTCTGTTATCAATGCCTACCACATAATACAATAACAACAGGAGATCAGACAGCGAAGCAGGTACAGGGGAGGATACATTCATATTAATTGTTTCTTAAGCAACATGACTCAAGATTTTAAAGTAATGTCTTTTAATGTTAATGGGTTGAATAATCCAATAAAACAAAGTGAAGTTATAAGAAAAATTAAAGAGAAGGCAACATAGCTTTACTTCTGAAATAGAACATGCAAAACTGAAAGCGAATGGGATTTCAAAATGTTTTTTACTCCTCTTACAAATCTGGCCACAGACGAGGGGTCGCTATCTCAATATCTAACATGGTTAATTTTTTATGTTTATCTGAAATTAAATAGGCAAGATACATTTTGGTGAAGGGGAGAACAGACTAATAAAACAGATCATTGGAGGAGACAGGATTAATAGATATGTGGAGGGAAGGCTTCCCTTCAGGACGAGACTACATACATTTGTCACACATTTGTCTGCTCCTCACTGTGTATTCAATAGAAGGTGTGGAATCATTGTATACAGAGACACTGGCAAGAGTTCAGATGAATGACCACCTCTCAGACTCTTCTTTTAAAAAGAGGTAAAGACACAGATGCCTGTTATCCCTTGTGTTTGCTTTGTATATTGAACCTCTTGCTTAATGGATAAGACAGAGCTCAAAAATAAAATAAATACAAATTAGAGAAGAACACACACTTGCACTGTATGCAGATGATGTCTTGCTATACCTAGAAGAGCCTACAGTCTCTTTTCTTGAACTAATGACATTTCTGGATGAATTTGGAGGGGTGTCAGGCTATAAATTAAACGTAGAGAAAACTCAAATCTCGATACACAACACAGTCCATGTGGCAAAGCGTAAGCCTTGCACAATGGAATATGTAGTTTATTGTATGTTTTTGTGTTAATTGTTACAATTGATTTAATTGTTTAGCTGCTGTGGCGCTCCGCTGGGGACGATTACCCGTCTGCGTGGAGCAGCAGCTGAAAGCAATCAGCTGTTCCCGCAGGCGGGTGGGCGTGTCTCAACGGAGCGTCAATATAAAAGCAGGGCGATCGCTGTGATCGGGGCTGCTGCAAGGCCTGCCGTTTTCACGGCACCTTTTTGAGTTATAGTTTGGGGTATTGTGTTTTATTTTTCACTTTTTGTACGGTTTACTGTATTTGTCCTCTGTGCGTTACCATCGCTGGTAACGTCACATGACCGCCTTTATTTTACTTTCACTTTCTGTTTGTTGTTAATAAATCCTGCGCGCCTGCGCGCCTGTGCCGGCGTTTCAACACCAACCTCTGTCTCTCTGTATGCTTGAACAGCGGCAACCCACACGCGTGACTCGAGGAAGACCCTGTCACAGTCCACCTAATCAAATGAAGGATAAATATAAACTGAAGTGGCAATCAACCTCTATTAAATACTTGTGGGTTTATTTCCCAAAAGAATTATCATGACTGTATAAAATAGATTACTACCCTTTAACTTTTAAAATGAAAGAAGTTACAGCAAGGTAGAATTTGTTACCCCTGGATTTAAGCTCCAGAATAGAGTTTATTAAGACGAAGGACGTACAGAACAAAGTGTTCATGTGTACAACCCAAAAATAAAAAGATAGTATTTAAACTGTTAATGGCAAATGAGACATTTTGACGTTGATGCCTTTAAGGGTTCACTGTAAAATGTAAAGACAACATTTAAAAAAGATGCAATAGAAGTTCTGAATATATCTCGTTAGCCACGAACAGTTTGAAATATGAGGTTATTTCTATGTTTTTGATTAAGATCAGGAAGTGGAAGACTGGTGGTCCAGTGGTTAAAGAAAAGAGCTTCATACCAGGAGGTCCCCAGTCCTGATCCCCACCAGCCACTGACTGACTGTGTGACCCTGAGCGAGTCACTGAACCTCCTACTGCTCCATCCTTCAGAAGAGACATAAAACTGACTGTATGTGTGACCCTGAGCGAGTCACTGAACCTCCTTGTGCTCCGTCCTTCAGAAGAGACGTAAAACTGACTGTATGTGTGACCCTGAGCGAGTCACTGAACCTCCTTGTGCTCCGTCCTTCAGAAGAGACATAAAACTGACTGACTATGTGTGACCCTGAGCGAGTCACTGAACTTCCTTGTGCTCCATCCTTCAGAAGAGACGTAAAACTGACTGACTGTGTGTGACCCTGAGAACACGAGGCAGGTCTTTCTTCTTCTGAACTTGACGACTGACTGACTGACTGGGACTCGCTCAGTGACTTGCATCAGGAACACGAGGACAGGAACTCCTTCTTCTTGTTGACGACTGACAAACAAAACTGACTCGCTGTGTGACCCTGAGCGAGTCACGAGGAACCTCCTTGTGCTCCGTCCTTGAGAACAATCCAAAACTGTGACCCTGAGCGAGTCACTGAACCTCCTTGTGCTCCGTCCTTCAGAAGAGACATAAAACTGACTGACTGTGTGTGACCCTGAGCGAACCTCCTTGTGCTCCGTCCTTGAACCTCCTTGTGCTCCGTCCTTCAGAAGAGACATAAAACTGACCGACTGTGTGTGACCCTGAGCGAGTCACTTAACCTCCTTGTGCTCCGTCCTTCAGAAGAGACGTAAAACTGACTGTGTGACCCTGAGCGAGTCACTGAACCTCCTTGTGCTCCGTCCTTCAGAAGAGACGTAAAACTGACCGACTGTGTGTGACCCTGAGCGAGTCACTGAACCTCCTTGTGCTCCGTCCTTCGGAAGAGACGTAAAACTGACTGACTGTGTGTGACCCTGAGCGAGTCACTGAACCTCCTTGTGCTCCATCCTTCAGACGAGACGTCAAACACTCCTGACACACAGACTGGGACTCGCTCAGTGACTTGGAGTGACCTGAGCGAGGAAGTCTTCTCTGTGTTTTCAGACTGACTGACGACACACTGGGACTGCCAGTGACTTGGAGGAACAAGAGACAGGAAGTCTTCTCTGCATTGACTGACTGACACCCAGTGACAACCTCCTTGTGCTCCGTCCTTCAGAAGAGACGTAAAACTGACTGACTGTGTGACCCTGAGCGAGTCACTGAACCTCCTTGTGCTCCGTCCTTCAGAAGAGACGTAAAACTGACTGACTGTGTGTGACCCTGAGCGAGTCACTGAACCTCCTTGTGCTCCGTCCTTCAGAAGAGACTAAAACTGACTGACTGTGTGTGACCCTGAGCGAGTCACTGAACCTCCTTGTGCTCCGTCCTGAGACGTAAAACTGATCCGTCCTTCAGACACTGGGACTGCTCTGACACGTGTGGACCCTGAGAGAGTTTGGACTGAACACTCCTTGTCTCCGTCTTCAGAAGAGACGTAAAAACTAACTGACTGTGTGGGACCCTGAGCTCACTGACCTCCTTGTGCTCCGTCCTTCAGAAGAGACTCTGCATTTTGATGACTGGTGTGACCAGACTGAGAGAGTCACTGAACCTCCTTGTGCTCCGTCCTTCAGAAGAGACATAAAACTGACTGACTGTGTGTGACCCTGAGAGAGTCACTGAACCTCCTTGTGCTCCGTCCTTCAGAAGAGACATAAAACTGACCGACTGTGTGTGACCCTGAGAGAGTCACTGAACCTCCTTGTGCTCCGTCCTTCAGAAGAGACGTAAAACTGACTGACTGTGTGTGACCCTGAGCGAGTCACTGAACCTCCTTGTGCTCCGTCCTTCAGAAGAGACATAAAACTGACTGACTGTGTGTGACCCTGAGCGAGTCACTGAACCTCCTTGTGCTCCGTCCTTCAGAAGAGACATAAAACTGACTGACTGTGTGTGACCCTGAGCGAGTCACTGAACCTCCTTGTGCTCCGTCCTTCAGAAGAGACGTAAAACTAACTGACTGTGTGTGACCCTGAGAGAGTCACTGAACCTCCTTGTGCTCCGTCTTTCAGAAGAGACATAAAACTGACTGTGTGTGACCCTGAGAGAGTCACTGAACCTCCTTGTGCTCCGTCCTTCAGAAGAGACATAAAACTGACTGACTGTGTGTGACCCTGAGCGAGTCACTGAACCTCCTTGGGCTCCGTCCTTCGGAAGAGACGTAAAACTGACCGACTGTGTGTGACCCTGAGCGAGTCACTGAACCTCCTTGTGCTCCGTCCTTCAGAAGAGACGTAAAACTGACTGACTGTGTGACCCTGAGCGAGATTTAAGCCAAACCTTTCCTTCACAGTTCTGGAGCATACATACCTCTGACCCATTACATTATGGTTGAGATTTGCTTCATCCCGTTCCATTTTTGTTGCTTTGCTCAATAGAAACATTCTTATTTCCATTTTCAGCAGCAAAGTAACTACTGTTAAAGTAAAAGCGAGAACGCAGCAATGACTATCAAATAAATAAATAAATAAATTATAAGGGAACCAATTACTTTTACATCTTACACAGATTACATTTCTATCTGGCTGGCTCTTACACCACAGAGCAAATCAGACTATAAATCTTACAATCCAAACTGTCCCTGTTTTAATAAACTGAATACATGATTCAATTGTTTGACCAAAAGAGCCAGTGAAATAACACATTGCGTACTTATTTGTTTTCTGTTTGTTCTTCAAAAAAGGTCCTACACAAACTAAGTAACCAAACATTTCAGCTACTGCAGCACCATTCCTTCGGTTATGTTTTTAAACTACTGTATGCATTTATTTTCAGTTTGGAAGGCATTATCAACAGATCTTTAGAATTGTTAAATTCATTTTTTGCACCCAAACTGCATTAAAAAAGATGGTAGTCTAGATGTATTAATTACACACAGAACGGTTCTTTTAAGATTCTCCACTGTGAATAAGACCAAGGCAGCTGGACTAGGACTGCTATTGAAAAGCCTGCAGATAAATAGAGAGCAGCAGCAGTATAAGTATGAAGAGATACAATGAAGCACTTGGAAAGGGTTGTCCTTCAGGGCAGTACCATACCGATCACTAATCAGGGTTGATTGCAATGACTAAATGTTTTAACAAATTCACTTAATGCCCTTTACTTAACTAGAAGAATTTTGCTCGTCAGAGTGTCTTTCTGACATAGCATTTAACAACCTCCCAAAAAACTGTTTTTATGGTGTGCAGTTTTGGATAATAAAGCATAGAAACGATCTGCAAGAAGTTACTATGATTGGATAATAAAGCATCGACACACTCTGCAAGAAATTACTATGACTGGACAATAAAGCATAGACACAATCTGCAAGAAGTTACTATGATCACCAGCTGCCCACAAACGGGAAAGGTAGAGACAGAATGGTCAGCATCAATTAAAACAATACTCTGCAATACTTGTTGTTTCACACATACAGTACATATTCAAAGTTAACCCAGGAAGGTAGTTTTTTTATATTATCACAGTTTACGAGCATGACTTGAATTGCATTACCTTCCCCGCAGAGCAGTAAAGGGCACGGACTGCAATGTAATGCATTTTTTTTACCCCCAGGCAAGTCTGGGGTCTTTCTCTTTAAAATATTAATTCTACTTTTGTACATTTGAAGGTGTTGCCTCTATAAGACCAGCACTCATCAAGGCTTTTAATGTGACTGAGTCCAGGCCCCTGCTGTGGGAGGCTTTGCTGCTTTACAGGCCCAGCCTTCTTAAGAACATAAGAACAAAATAAAGTTTACAAACGAGAGGAGGGCATTCGGCCCATCTTGCTCGTTTGGTTGTTAGTAGCTTATTGATCTCAAAATCTCATCAAGCAGCTTCTTGACGGATCCCAGGGTGTCAGCTTCAACAACATTACTGGGGAGTTGATTCCAGACCCTCATAATTCTCTGTGTAAAAAAGTGCCTCCTATTTTCTGTTCTGAATGCCCCTTTGTCTAATCTCCATTTGTGACCCCTGGTCCTTGTTTCTTTTTTCAGGTCAAAAAAGTCCCTTGGGTCGACATTGTCAATACCTTTTAGAATTTTGAATGCTTGAATTAGGTCGCTGAGTAGTCTTCTTTGTTCAAGACTGAACAGATTCAATTCTTTTAGCCTGTCTGCATATGACATGCCTTTTAAACCCAGAATAATTCTGGTCACTCTTCTTTGCACTCTTTCAAGAGCAGCAATATCCTTTTTGTAGCGAGGTGACCAGAACTGAACACAAAATTCTAGATGAGGTCTTACTAGTGCATTGTACAGTTTTAACATTACTTTCCTTGATTTAAATTCAACACTTCTCACAATGTATCCGAGCATCTTGTTAGCCTTTTTTATAGCTTCCCCACATTGTAGATGAAGACATTTCTGAGTCAACAAAAACTCCAAGGTCTTTTTCAGATTCCTTCTCAATTTCAGTATCCCCCATATGATATTTATAATGCACATTTTTATATCATGTGTGCAGTACCTTACACTTTTCTCTATTAAATGTAATTTGCCATGTGTCTGCCCAGTTCTGAATCTTGTCTAGATGATTTTGAATGACCTTTGCTGCTGCAACAGTGTTTGCCACTCCTCCTATTTTTATGTCAAATTTAACAAGTTTGCTTACTATACTGGAATCCAAGTCATTAATGGAGATTAGGAATAGCAGAGGATCTAATACTGATCCTTGTGTACTCCACTGGTTACCTCACTCCATTCTGAGGTTTCTCCTCTAATCAGTACTTTCTGTTTTCTACATGTTTATCCATGTACATGCGTTTCCTTGAATCCCAACTGCGTTCAATTTAAGACTTAATCTTTTATGCAGGACCGTCAAAAGCTTTCTGGAAATCTAAATAAATCATGTCACATGCTTTGCAATTATCAATGTTGCATCCTCAAAAAAGTCGAGCAGGTTAGTTAGACACAATCTCCCTTTCCTAAAACCATATTGATTGTCTCCCAGGATACTGTTACCATATAGGTAATTTTCCATTTTGGATCTTATTATAGTTTCCGTTAGTTTGCATAAAATAGAGGTCAGGCTTATTGGTCTGTAGTTACCTGGTTCAGTTTTGTTTCCCTTTTTGTGGATCGGTATTACATTTGCAATTTTCCAGTCTGTCGGTACCACCCCTGTGTCAAGAGACTGCTGCATGATCTTGGTTAGCGGTTTGTAAATTACTTCTTTCATTTCTTTGAGTACTACTGGGAGGATCTCATCTGGCCCAGGGGATTTGTTTATTTTAAGCGCTCCTAGTCCCTTTAACACTTCTGCCTCAGTTATGCTAAAGTTATTTAAAACTGGATAGGAACTGGATGACATGTGGGGCATGTTGTCCATATCCTCCTTTGTAAAAACTTGTGAAAAGATGGAACAAGGCAACAATGAGACAGTTTGTGGAGTCCTTTCCCAGAGAGGAATGCTCTGCAATCTAAAAGCAGCCTTTCACAGACAAGAAAGGGCATACAGGGCATGCAAACGTGTTGACAGGAGGCCTGCTGTTTGAACAGCTTTTCCTTTAACTTGCACTCACTGTAGTTCTTGCGCTAGGTCTACATTGAGTTGAGGGACATTCTGATGCTTTCATGCTAAACTAGCTAGATATGCCAAAAGGAAATTACGTTCTTGAGAATAGGGGGGCCAATTAGTGGTAATTTAAACATTGTTCAACAATACATTACACCGGTTCACATCTACATGGCATTATTTACAGCGCACAGCATCTCAACCCTGTTCACATCTACATGGCATTATTTACAACACCTCCACCCTGTTCAAACATACATGGCATTATTTACAGCACACAGCATCTCAACCCTGTTCACATCTACATGGCATTATTTACAGCACACAGCACCTCAGCCCTGTTCAAATCTACATGGCATTATCTACAACACCTCAACCCTGTTCACATCTACATGGCATTACAGCACACAACACCTCAACCCTGTTCATATCTACATGGCATTATTTACAGCACACAGCACCTTAACTGTACGTGGCATTACTTTAGGAGTTTTCTCTTGTAAAACAAGTGTTTGGCACACCCATTGACATTTAAACTGGCTGCACGTATGAAATACAGGCAAAAAAAAGATTCTCTTCCATATATAGGTATACTATACACGTTAAATGTACACAGATATGTTGTCGTTTCCCATGCTTATACTGTGTTTTACAACACTGCATAGTTACACATTACATTTTATAATGGTTATTAACCACTCAAGTTGCAAACAATTTAATTTTTCTGCCAATGTTAATTGTCATAAACTTACACGGGAACGCTTGACAAATAAAACTGAACCACAAACTCCTGCAATCTGAAAGATCTAGCAATGGCAGTACCAACATCCCATTTCCTGCACTTAACAGAAATCTGCTGCAATTACAATTTCAAATTGCAGCTCCACAGAAGTCTAATGCTGTTTATGACAGCTGCTCTTTTTGAAGAAAAAACTAATTAAATACATGGACATAAGCAGATATGTGAATCTGTGTTGTTAAATAATATAGCTGGTTACACACACACTGCAATGCCAGCCAGCCCCCACATCCCACCCAACCCAACACTGGGTTAAAAATGCATTCTTATTGAAGCAGTGAACCTCCTTATTAGAAATAGTGAGAAGATTTAATTGATTTTAAGCTATGCACCTTGCTTAACCAACTATAGCTGACATAGCACAGTTATTCTGCAGTAATGAAAAACAAACCCCATGTACCCAGATGTGTGTATACCCTCAATAAGAATACCCTTAGCAAACTGGACAAGGAATCTCCAATCCCTCGATAAGTGTCGGAATAGAAGTGTAAACTCCTTCACAGTGGTAACTATGTGCAAGGCTATTTTATATTGAGTATTTACTCCCAGTCTATTCCATATAATTGTAATTGACTAGGAGCACAAACAAGTACAACTTAAATTGCTTTCTTCACAATCACTTAAAACAAGCGCTGCAATGTTGAATAAAAGGCACTGTGAGCAGGAATCATGTGGAAGAAGGGAGCTATTCTAGTCGCTGTTACATTTAATACTGTAGGGCTTTTAAACTAGACTAAAAATGCAAACGTATAATATACAACCAGGGTACATGTCCAATATTATTTAATGTACACAGTACTATTCAGTACATCTTTGTATAAAGCCGAGAATGCAGTTTTTAATTTGCTTCTTGTAAGACACACTCCAAGTACACAACAGCTAACCCTTGAATAAATAAACAAGTAAAACTACACAAGCAGACTGCAGAAGCATGTCCTAAAATGCAGCTACTGTTTAAGAAAACAAATGTAAAACTTGGTATGAGCTGGGAAAGAGTGCAAAGAAGAGCGACCAGAATTATTCCGGGCTTAAAAGGCATGTCATATGCAGACAGGCTAAAAGAATTGAATCTGTTCAGTCTTGAACAAAGAAGACTACGTGGCGACCTAATTCAAGCATTCAAAATTCTAAAAGGTATTGACAGTGTGGACGCAAGGGACTTTTTCAGCCTGAAAAAAGAAACAAGGACCAGGGGTCACAAATGGAGTTTAGAAAAAGGGGCATTCAGAACAGAAAATAGGAGACACTTTTTTACACAGAGAATTGTGAGGGTCTGGAATCAACTCCC
Source organism: Polyodon spathula (assembly GCF_017654505.1). Lineage (NCBI taxonomy): Eukaryota > Metazoa > Chordata > Actinopteri > Acipenseriformes > Polyodontidae > Polyodon > Polyodon spathula. The sequence goes on along the minus strand of NC_054567.1, from coordinate 1,065,205 downwards.
CAGTAATGTTGTTGAAGCTGAGACCCTGGGATCCTTCAAGAAGCTGCTTGATGAGATTTTGGGATCAATAAGCTACTAACAACCAAACGAGCAAGATGGGCCGAATGGCCTCCTCTCGTTTGTAAACTTTCTTATGTTCTTATGTTCTTATTCCCTACCACTGTTCTTTCAAGTCGAATGATCTTGAATAAAATGCTGAAAAGGCTCTCAATGGGTAATCTGCAGGGAAGTCTTTGAGGCATTGCCTCGTTTACATGCAAAAGGATAGCAAGATACTTATTTGAGGAATCAATTCCACAAACCTTTATATTGCTGATCCTGCAGGCAAACCTGTTGCAAGTTTCAGAAGCAATGATTCTTGCAAATCAGATTAGTTTGTCATGTCAACTCTGCACAATTTTTGCATAAAAGCATGAAATGATTCTACAGAACAGAAAATGACTGGTACAGGACTTGAAAGGAGACCTGATTCAAAACCATGACAGCAGAATGTCCCAAATTCTTCGGGGCACAGACTCCAGACCTTCCGGAAATCTAAAGTGTGGGGGAAAGGCTTAATATTTCTATTTCACTTTGAATCTGAGAACAGAATCAATTTGGTGTGCAAAAAAGAACTAACTGAAAAACTCTGCAGTTTCATTTATAGATTTGAAACTTGTTACATTCACACAACAAATATAATACTTTGAAAACAACGTCACTGACTGATCCCCGCTAGGACTTGCTATACTATTACTACAGCAGGGTTGGATCAATTCATTTTTCCAATTCCAATTTCATTTCAATCACACTTTTCCCTCCGATGACTTAATTATAAAAACAAGACATTCTCCCCACTTCTAATACTGTATTGTGCAGTCAGTTCATGCGACGCTTGGAAGTACACAGCAAGCTAAAGGAACTGTTTGTTGTTTTTCTATAGTACAGCAGTGTAGAAGAACCATGTGTTGTTTAAGTGTACTTGGCAATACCTTGTCAGTTATTACAATTCAAAATGCATCACCTAGCACCCTTCACTTGAATACATTAAAAAATATATAGGGGTTAAATCAAAGGTAAACAGCACATTGCGGGCAGTGGCTTTGTTAATGAAAGCTGCATATTTCAGTACAACACATCATGCTGAGTTTTAAAAGACAGCAGGGAGACAGAGGGGGTGCTGTGGCAGCAGCTGATGCTGACATAAGAATGTTCCTGACTGTCGGCTCCGAAAAAAAATGTTGAGATCCTGAGCAAACAATTCAGCTCACATTGTGCACATGTGCCCAACTATTCTAGAGCCCTGATCCCAACACAGAAGAGACTGTACAGGGAACCTGGGAAACAGGCATCTCAATCAAACGACTTTCTTGATAAAAGGATACAAAGCAGCTCAACATATAGCAGAATATGACAATTAACAGAGTATTCATTGATTAAGGATAACAGAGGTATTTTATGATATTGAAAATAAAGCTTTGTTGCATTAAAATTAAAAAGCTAAGCTCTCCTCCCTGAGATCGCAATGTGAGTTTGCACATCTCTTACCTTGTCCTCTGTAGCAGGTGGTTCTCTCTCCTGGTGCTGCTTTTCAATGCTTTCCTTCAGGCACTGGCAAACCCTCCTCTTCTGCTTTTCCGAATAAGATTCCAAACTTAATAAGCAATCCGACTTCTGACCAAGAAAAACACAGAAAGCACAGGTTACTACCAGCATCACACAAAGCACACTGGCGTTTTTCTTCTACTTGTGGTTTGGTTGCCAGAGGAGGAGAAGTTAGTGAGCCTCTGCTTTAACACAGGGTTATAGTCCCGAGTGCTTTCCTCTTATCCGAGTGTGAAAGGAAAGCACTCCAAACAAGGTTGTCTGAACAAAAAGGGAACTGTCTTGGTTTATAACAGGATATGGTGTTGGCCGTCCTACACAAGTTGAACTGAAGGGTAAATGTCAGTACAAACGCAAGAATTCAGAGTTATCTTTAGAACACAAAAATAGTGTTGTGGCAGGGGAAGCACGCGCTCAGCAAATTAAAGTAAAACAAGAATATTTTATTTTATTTTTACAGAAAAAACACATTCTTCCTCATCTGTACTGAAACATAATTTTTTCTTTAGAATATTAAAACTATGCAAGAGAACTCCCAATACACAAGAACTCTATTAATACCCCACTAATCATTTCTCTTAAGAACATAAGAAAGTTTACAAACGAGAGGAGGCCATTCGGCCCATCTTGCTCGTTTGGTTGTTAGTAGCTTATTGATCCCAGAATCTCATCAAGCAGCTTCTTGAAGGATTCCAGGGTGTCAGCTTCAACAACATTACTGGGAAGTTGATTCCAGACCCTCACAATTCTCTGTGTAAAAAAGTGCCTCCTATTTTCTGTTCTGAATGCCCCTTTGTCTAAACTCCATTTGTGACCCCTGGTCCTTGTTTCTTTTTTCAGGTCGAAAAAGTCCCTTGGGTCGACACTGTTAATACCTTTTAGAATTTTGAATGCTTGAATTAGGTCGCCACGTAGTCTTCTTTGTTCAAGACTGAATAGATTCAATTCTTTTAGCCTGTCTGCAAATGGCATGCCTTTTAAGCCCGGAATAATTCTGGTCACTCTTCTTTGCACTCTTTCTAGAGCAGCAATATCTTTTTTATAGCGAGGTGACCAGAACTGAACACAATATTCAAGATGAGGTCTTACTAGTGCATTGTACAGTTTTAACATTACTTCCCTTGACTTAAATTCAACACTTTTCACAATGTATCCGAGCATCTTGTTAGCCTTTTTTATAGCTTCCCCACATTGTCTAGATGAAGACATTTCTGAGTCAACAAAAACTCCTAGGTCTTTTTCATAGATTCCTTCTCCAATTTCAGTATCTTCCATATGATATTTATAATGTACATTTTTATTTCCTGCGTGCAGTACCTTACACTTTTCTCTATTAAATGTCATTTGCCATGTGTCTGCCCAGTTCTGAATCTTGTCTAGATCATTTTGAATGACCTTTGCTGCTGCAACAGTGTTTGCCACTCCTCCTACTTTTGTGTCGTCTGCAAATTTAACACCAGAATCTAGAATCTAAATCATTAATGTAAATCAGGAATAGCAGAGGACCAAATACTGATCCCTGTGGTACACCACTGGTTACCACACTCCATTCTGAGGTTTTTCCTCTAATCAGTACTTTCTGTTTTCTACATGTTAACCACTCCCTAATCCATGTACATGTGTTTCCTTGAATCCCTACTGCGTTCAGTTTGAGAATTAATCTTTTATGCAGAACTTTGTCAAAAGCTTTCTGGAAATCTAAATAAACCATGTCATATGCTTTGCAATTATCCATTATCAATGTTGCATCCTCAAAAAAATCAAACAAGTTAGACGCGATCTCCCTTTCCTAAAACCATGTTGACTGTCTCCCAGGACCCTGTTACCATATAGGTAATTTTCCATTTTGGATCTTATTATAGTTTCCATAAGTTTGCATATAATAGAAGTCAGGCTTACTGGTCTGCAGTTACCTGGTTCAGTTTTGTTTCCCTTTTTGTGGATCGGCATTATGTTTGCAATTTTCCAGTCTGTCGGTACCACCCCTGTGTCAAGAGACTGCTGCATGATCTTGGTTAGCGGTTTGTAAATTACTTCTTTAATTTCTTTGAGTATTATTGGGATGATCTCATCCGGCCCAGGGGATTTGTTTATTTTAAGAGCTCCTAGTCCCTTTAACACTTCTGCTTCTTTGTCACAGTTTAACTGAAAGACTTAAAACATGCATAACCCATTACTTTTCTTTTTTCCAGGGCATCAGATTTTATTAATGAATTCACTGAATGTAAAGTCAATATACCCAAACAAATAACTGCTGTATGTGCCGCTCAGAAGTGTCCCAGTCTGTGATGTGTCTCATTGTAAACATCATTAAATACTAATCCAAAAACATTATCAGCAGTCAGGCCTAGAAACAACTTCCCTTTTCACAAGTGTATCGATTGAGAAAGAGTTCCAACACAAACATGACAAGCTCACAATCTGAAAAATTAAAGGTCATTACAGCAGCAAATATTCAGCCAGGCTTAACAGCACTTGCTTTTTTATAGACAAGAGCTTGAAGATATATTCCTGTTTTGCTGAAGCACAACACAGATACCATCTCAGCTTAACCCCATTTCTCACTCAATGGTAGTAATGCTCAACACAAAATCGTTCTTTAACACAACTTAATACATGCAAGCCAGAGTACCCCCCCCCCCACCCCCGGTTAAAGTATAGGACTTTCAAAAGTGTGTTTTACACAGGTTTTATGAATTAATCAGAAAAGACAAAAAATCTCCATCTAGGTTACTGTCAATCCCGTGTCTCCCATTGCGGTTGTGTCTGTCGCTTTGGTGAGCAGCCGAGTGAAGGATGACAGTATTTATGATTAAAAAACAATCAAGTTTCTCTTGGTTTACAAACAGCACAACACCTGCTCAAACCAGAACACAAGCTGGGCAATCTCAATGTCTGCAGACAGCTGCTGCGTCGGTTTATAAGAAACCAATGGAGACCCCGACTGGTAAAGCACTATCTGTTGCTATCTCTTCCGGGGTTTGAGGATCTCTTCCGGGGTTTGAAGATTTCCTTTGTGATCACCTGTGTTGGATGGATCTCGTTTCCCCTGCCACAGCTGTTTGTTTTTTGTTTTTGTTTTGTTTTTTTAAAACATCAACAGAAATAAAAAAAGTCAGTGTTCTTATTTGAAAGAACGTAATTTATAGAGTTCAACTGCAATTTGGTTTCTTGATCTGGATCCAAGCACTTGTCGGCTATAATGTCAATCTGAACAAACCAACCTAGAGGTTTTCTTTCAATCTAAACCTTTCCAAGGTTCAATCTTGCTTTCTCATTGTGAAGTCCTAGAAGCCATGCTGGCAAACATTTGCTCCATTTAAACTGAACTGGGTCTCCACTATTAACTCACCAATATCACCATCTGTTTCATCAACTGTAAAGTTTAAGCAGCACAGCTTGAAAATTGATTTCTATTGCCAAGCTGCCCTTCTACATTTTGGTTGAGAAAAAAAGCTACCATAATATTTTTAGATTAACCAGAGACACAAATCTAAGCAAAGTACTTATATTTTTATTCACATGAAAAAGCGTATCATATATCATGCTATAATCATACTATAACAGTATGATTTAATAAATTTTTTTTCCATGAATTATTGCACACGATATAAGCATGTTATCCAAAAAGGAATATATAGCAACCATGGAAAACTATGGTAAGTGCATAGTATAACTGTAGCAGGGTCGCAGCAAGGAAGCTGCAGTGTAAGTGTAACATATGTGCATTGTGTGTGTGTGTGTGTGTGTGTCTGTCTAATATATATACACATGTTAATAGATTATATTTATCAATTAACTAAATGCAAAGTGAGTGAACAGAAGAAAAATCTACATCAAATCCATATTTGGTGTGACCACCCTTTGCCTTCAAAACAGCATCAATTCTTCTAGGTACATTTGCACAAAGTCAGGGATTTTGTAGGCATATAGTCAGGTGTATGATTAAACAATTATATCACACAGGTGCTAATGATCATCAATTCAATATGTAGGTTGCAACACAATCATTAACTGAAACAGAAACAACTGTGTAGGAGGAATAAAACTGGGTGCGGATAAGCCAAACTCAGCTAACAAGGTGAGGTTGCTGAAGACAGTTTACTGTCAAAAGTCATACACCATGGCAACACTGAGCACAGCAACACAACACAAGGTAGTTATACTGCATCAGTAAGGTCTCTGGCAGAAATTTCAAGGTAGACAGGGGTTTCCAGATGTGCTGTCCAAGCTCTTTTGAAGAAGCACAAAGAAACAGGCAACGTTGAGGACTGTAGACGCAGTGGTCAGCTAAGGAAACTTACTGCAGCAGATGAAAGCACATCATGCTTACTTCCCTTCGCAATCGGAAGATGTCCAGCAGTACCATCAGCTCAGAATTGGCAGAAAACAGTGGGACCCTGGTACACCCATCTACTGTCCGGAGAAGTCTGGTCAGAAGTGACCTTCATGGAAGACTTGTAGCCAAAAAGCCATACCTCAGATGTGGAAACAAGGCCAAGCGACTCAACTATGCATGAAAACACAGGAACTGGGGTGCAGAAAAATGGCAGTAGGTGCTCTGGACTGATGAGTCAAAATTTGCAATATTTGGCTGCAGCAGAAGGCAGTTTGTTCGCGAAGGGCTGGAGAGCAGTACACGAATGAGTGTCTGCAGGCAACAGTGAAGCATGGTGGAGGTTCCTTGCAAGTTTGGGGCTGCATTTCTGCAAAGGGAGTTGAGGATTTGGTCAGAATGAATGGTCTCCTCAATGCTGAGGAGTACAGGCAGATACTTATCCATCATGCAATACCATCAGGGAGGCATTTGATTGGCCCCAAATTTATTCTGCAGCATGACAACGACCCCAAACATACAGCGAAAGTCATTAAGAACTATCTTCAGCGTAAAGAAGAACAAGGAGTCCTGGAAGTGATGGTATGGCCCCCACAGAGCCCTGATCTCAACATCATCGAGTCTGTCTGGGATTACATGAAGAGAGAGAAGCAACTGAGGCTGCCTAAATCCACAGAACTGTTGTTAGTTCTCCAAGATGTTTGGGCCAACCTACCTGCCGAGTTCCTTCAAAAACTGTGTGCAAGTGTACCTAGAAGAATTGATGCTGTTTTGAAGGCAAAGGGTGGTCACACCAAATATTGATTTGATGTAGATTTTTCTTCTGTTCACTCACTTTGCATTTAGTAAGTTGATAAATATAAACTATTAACATTTTTATTTTTAAAAGCATTCTTACTTTACAGTATTTTTTCACACCTGCCTAAAACTTTTGCATGGTACTGTATGTGTGTGTGTGTGTGTGTGTGTGTGTGTGTGTGTGTGTGTATATATATATATATATATATACACACACACACACACACACACACACATACAGCTCTGGAAAAAATTTAGACCACTGCAAATTTTTCTTAAATCAGCATCTCTACATGTATGGCAGCCATTCCATTCCAGTGTCTGTTGAATTCCAACACAGGCACACCTCATTCTACTGAATGAGGTACTGATTAGGGGATCACCTGAACCAAATCTTATTTAACGAGGAAATGTATAAAAACCACTCCTGTGGTCATCACTATCCTCTTGCAATAGGACCAGCTAGATGGCAAAACAGTGCTAGTAGTACCTCAAAAGTAATTGGAATCAAAAAATAACTATTGACCATGCCCAAAGAGTTGAAAAGGAAAGTTTTGAGTGAGGAAAAGAAGGGTTCAATTCTGGCTTTACTGGCAGAGGGATACAGTGAGCGTCGGGTTGCGGCGGTTCATAAGAACAAGGTCAAGCAGCACGCATTGGGGACAACAAAGTACATGTCTGGCAGTCTACCAGGAGAGCGGGCGGAAAACGTGAACTTCTTCTGACCGTCAACTCATTCGAATGTCACTCAGCAACCGCAGGATGACATCAAGTGACCTACAAAAAATGGCAAACGGCAGCTGGGGTGAAGTGCACGGCGAGGACGGTTCGAAACAGGCTCCTAGGGGCAGGGCTAAAGTTGTGCAAAGCTAGAAAAAAGCCCTTCATCAATGAGAAGCAAAGAAGAGCCAGGCTGAGGTTTGCAAAAGACCATAAGGATTGGACCGTAGAGGACTGGAGTAAGGTCATCTTCTCTGATGAGTCAAATTTTCAGCTTTGCCCAACACCTGTCGTCTAATGGTTAGACGGAGACCTGGAGAGGCCTACAAACCACAGTGTCTCGCACCCACTGTGAAATGTGGTGGAGGATCGGTGATGATCTGGGGGTGCTTCAGCAAGGCTGGAATCGGGCAGATTTGTCTTTGTGAAGGACGCATGAATCAAGCCAAGTACAAGGTTGTCCTGGAGGAAAACTTGCTTCCTTCTGCTCTGACAATGTTCCCCAACTCTGAGGATTGGTTTTTCCAGCAGGACAATGCTCCATGCCACATAGCCAGGTCAATCAAGGTGTGGATGGAAGACCACCAGCTCAAGACCCTGTCATGGCCAGCCCAATCTCCAGACCTGAACCCCATTGAAAACCTCTGGAATGTGATCAAGAGGAAGATGGATGGTCACAAGCCATCAAACAAAGCCGAGCTGCTTGAATTTTTGCGCCAGGAGTGGCATAAAGTCACCCAACATCAATGTGAAAGACTGGTGGCGAGCATGCCAAGACGCATGAAAGCTATGATTGAAAATCAGGGTTATTCCACCAAATATTGATTTCTGAACTCTTCCTAAGTTAAAACATTAGTATTGTGTTGTTTAAAAATGAATATGAACTTATTTTCTTTGCATTATTCGAGGTCTGACAACACTGCATCTTTTTTGTTATTTTGACCAGTTGTCATTTTCTGCAAATAAATGCTAAATGACAATATTTTTATTTGGAATTTGGGAGAAATGTTGTCAGTAGTTTATAGAATAAAACAAAAATGTTCATTTTACCCAAACACATACCTATAAAGAGTAAAACCAGAGAAACTGATAATTTTGCAGTGGTCTCAATTTTTTCCAGAGCTGTGTGTGTGTATATATATATATATATATATATATATATATATATATATATATATATATATATATATATATATATATATATATATATACACACACACACACACACACACACGTGCTCAAATTTGTTGGTACCCTTACAGCTCATTGAAATAATGCTTCATTCCTCCTGAATGTCACAATCCTATGTCACAGAATAAAGCAAAGAAGCTGTGAAAACAGATGAATTATTAAGAACATAAGAACATAAGAAAGTTTACAAACGAGAGGAGGCCATTCGGCCCATCTTGCTCATTTGGTTGTTAGTAGCTTATTGATCCCAAAATCTCATCAAGCAGCTTCTTGAAGGATCCCAGGGTGTCAGCTTCAACAACATTACTGGGGAGTTGATTCCAGACCCTCACAGTGTAAAAAAGTGCCTCCTATTTTCTGTTCTGAATGCCCCTTTGTCTAATCTCCGTTTGTGACCCCTGGTCCTTGTTTATTTTTTCTGGCTGAAAAAGTCCCTTGGGTCGACACTGTCAATACCTTTTAGAATTTTGAATGCTTGAATTAGGTCGCCACGTAGTCTTCTTTGTTCAAGACTGAACCGATTCAATTCTTTTAGCCTGTCTGCATATGACATGCCTTTTAAGCCCGGAATAATTCTGGTCGCTCTTCTTTGCACTCTTTCTAGAGCAGCAATATCTTTTTTATTGCTTATTCTACAAATATATTCTAAAATGGCCTGGACACATTTGTTGGTACCCCTTAGAAAAGATAATAAATAATTGGATTATAGTGATATTTCAAACTAATTAGTTTCTTTAATTAGTATCACACATGTCTCCAATCTTGTAATCAGTCATTCAGCCTATTTAAATGGAGAAAAGTAGTCACTGTGCTGTTTGGTATCATTGTGTGCACCACACTGAACATGGACCAGAGAAAGCAAAGGAGAGAGTTGTCTGAAGAGATCAGAAAGAAAATAATACACAAGCATGGTAAAGGTAAAGGCTACAAGACCATCTCCAAGCAGCTTGATGTTCCTGTGACAACAGTTGCAAATATTTTTTGACAGATGAGTCAAAACTGGAGCTTTTTGGCAAGTCACATCAGCTCTACGTTCACATATGAGAAAATGAAGCTTTCACAAAAAAGAACACCCTACCTACAGTGAAACATGGAGGAGGCTTGGTTATGTTTTGGGACTGCTTTGCTGCTCCTGGCACAGGGTCCCTTGAATCTGTGCAGGGTACAATGAAATCTCAAGACTATCAAGGCATTCTGGAGCGAAACATACTGCCCAGTGTCAGAAAGCTCTGCCTCAGTCGCAGGTCATGGGTCCTCCAACAGGATAATGACCCAAAACACACAGCTAAAAGCACCCAATAATGGATAAGAACAACACATTGGACTATTCTGAAGTGGCCTTCTATGAGTCCTGATCTGAATCCTATTGAACATCTATGGAAAGAGCTGAAACATGCAGTCTGGAGAAGGCACCCATCAAACCTGAGACAGCTTGAGCAGTTTGCTCAGGAAGAGTGGGCCAAACTACCTGTTAACGGGTGCAGAAGTCTCATTGAGAGCTACAGAAAACGTCTGATTGCAGAGATTGCCGCTAAAGCTTGTGCAACCAAATATTAGGTTAGCGGTCCCATCATTTTTGTCCATGCCATTTTCATTTGTTTTATTATTTACAATATTATGTTGAATAAAAAATCAAAAGCAAAGACTGATAAAGACTGATACTATTAAATATGGAATAAACAATGGTGGATGCCAATTACTTTTGTCAGTTTCAAGTTATTTCAGAAAAAATTGTGCATTCTTCGTTTTTTGTGGAGGAGTACTATGAGGCGTGTGAGTAAAAATGGATTTTCCAGACAGCGATTTACATGTAAAAAAAATAAAAATTTTATTTAATATTACACGGAAAAGGAAAAAAAACAATAAAGAAGGATGTGAGGGAGGGAGTGCTGGAGTAATCAAAAATAAAGGAGCAGAAGCCACTTAATCCTCTTCGTGATCTGCTCAATCCAAAATGAAACAAAAAGGAATAAAAATAGAAAAGAGCAAAGTTAGTAAGGCCTCCGTCTGTAATTAAAAGTAAATAACAGTCCACCCCGCACGTACTTCCCTCCAGCCTTTTCTTTCCCCGCCTCTATTCCTCAGGACCAACCCCGAACACAGTAGCACGTTCCCTTTAGTATGCAAACCCCGCCCCGGTAGTCAGTGGATCACCAATCCCAGACTGACAGGTATCCTTAACTTCACTTGACTCCAGTGGCTGGAATTTACATACTCGTACTTCCGCCCCTCACCAAGGTACCGCCCCTCAAAAAGATGACTTTTGTCATGGTCACAAGACCTTGGTAAGGGAAGTCCCGAGTGGTTTGATGCCTTCTACTGTTGGGAGGCTGAATTGCAGACCGAAACCCCTTTGACTCATCACAGGTACCAACAAATTTGAGCACGGTGTATATATAATATATATATATATATATATATATATATATATATATATATATATGAGAACTGCTTTAATAAATCAGTTGTTGCACACTGCACTAAGAATAGATGTTCCCAATACACTGGTTAATTAGTTATATAATAGTTGAAGGCTGGTGTCATTTAGAATAGATTGACATGGTCCTTTTAATTATAGGGAGCTTACCTTTCAGTTGATGTGCTTATGCTGTTGTTTCTAATTGATGCACCTGATACCTGTCATGTGCTGTACGTTGTGTTTCTCTACTCGCATGATCTATACTATTGGTTTATCATGTAATTACTATTGGTTAATAATGATAATTACCATCCCCATTTATCTTTTGTTTTATAATATATATAACATATTATATATAATATATAGATATAATATATATATATATATATATATATATATATATATGCTGTGTTGGAGAGAATCAGGAGGTCAGAGCACACTGTAATCTGTTGAGAGACAGAGAAAAGGCAAGGACAGGCGGGGCTGTGGTGTGCATTGGAGTTTATAGAAAATGAGAATACTGATTCTGTTTGTTTTGTGGGTCGTATAGAAACTGTAGAATTGTTTGTTTTGAGACCACCCTTAAACACTATTTTGCACAAGAAACTACTTGAAAACGTGAAGCTTTCTTGCTGCTGTTTGTTTCTTTGTTGATATTCAGGTTAACCCATTCACTGCAGGGCGCTGACCTCTTGGTGTGTGGTCTGTGTAATTGCTGCTTGAAGTTCGCTGCCGCTGTCCTCACACTCAGGCTACTTATCAATCAATTGTGAATTTGTGCTGAACTTATTTTAAATTGTGTTTTTAGCTCTCTCACCTAGTTATTTATTCTTTGTTCTAAAGCTTTCATTAAACATCGCATACCATTTTAACTATAGAATAAGCTAAACTTATGAAATTGCAGTTTAAACCCAATTGTTAATGTAGCTTGTGTCAGCTGTTCCTCTGGTGGTTTGGGCTGGTACTGCACCCCTGCGACCCCACAGTACACTGTATTCACTAGTAATAGTCTGTTATTGTGCAGAGTTATTCTGAGTAACTATTAGGTTGAGTTTGTGTGGTTTACTTTATTTTGTCTATGTGATTTATTTGTTTCACAAGATTCAGAGTTGTTTTATTTGTTTGTTCGAGTGATTTCTGTGGCATTAGAATTTTTTGTGTTTTGTTCACTAGTTTGTGTGTTTTTGATTTGTTTTCTTTTGCACCTTCCCTGTGGGTTGAGCAGGTACAAAAGAAAACAACCCGGTACAGCTGTGACTGAAATAAAACCAAGGTTTACCTGTATTTTCTTAAAACCTATGTCTTGAGCTTTCATTGGAAGGATATTATGACAACTTACCTGATTTCCAGAAGAGTCTGTGATGATGTGTGTATAGCACATATAGATAACTTGTTTGCCTGGGTTATAATCTTCCAGGTTTTTAGTCGCTATTGCCCTTGCCTTATTGGCTAGGTGTTACATAAGTGCTAAAGCACACATTTAATAAACAAAATAAAACAGAGGAACAAATAAACAGGCACACGGGCCAAAACAAAAGGGTTAAACACAAAAACTGCTGTCAGGCTGGGCACTCACCACTGAACAGAGCTAAACAAACAGCAATACGCACATAGAGAATTATAGACATAAAAACCTCACCAAACCCCCTCTCCCAGATGCAGGATTTCTGCCTGCTTTGATGCAGGTGGCCCCTCCTCAATTAACACCAATCTGCACTAACTGGAGAGTGGCCACACCTGTCCGCGCCACAGAAAGATTTAAAAGCATTTTCCTCTAAATGCTCATTGCAGGTGTGAGGAATAAAAGTGAGAACACATTTAAAGAGGCTGCATAAAGTGAGATTGATAGTCATTCACAGACGGACGCCATAAAAATGCCTGCAAGGTCAAACCCACAGCAGATAGTGAACCATTTATCTGAATCGCCATGTCCTGCAAGTTAAAATATATCCCAGGGGAGAGGGTTAATGCTATGTTTTAATTAGACAAAGAACCATCACTCTTGCACTGATGAGATGTGCTCTCACAGGATCAGTCTTATTAATGGTATTTTGCACACTTTACTGAGCTAATCCTGCTTCTATGACAGATACTAGTAAATAAAGTTAAGTACTGATCAAGAAAAAGCATGAAAACAGTATCTGCCTTGTGCTTGCAGCTTGTGCACATTAGTACCTTTAGTTTTATTTTAGGAATTAAGAATTGCCTGGAGTGTGGGTCAATAACTACTGTGCTTAGTTTCAAATTACAAAGGTTTCTGTTCTTTCAAATCAGAAAATGAAAGAAATAAACTAATAGAAAACAGAGTGTTCTGTACCTGTCCAGCAGCACAAAGCTGGAGTGGTAAACCGTGCGTCGCTATCGCTCCGTTTGCATTGCAGAAATACTAGAGGTGTCTGCGTTTGTGTAGGCGGTAGCTGTTCTTGCACAGTTCACTCACAGATATTAAAAGCCTGTTACTATATCGTTTACAGGTCGAATGTTCTTCATTTTCAGAAGCCCTGGATGTCAATGCCAGTGAAACAGTAATACAATCAGTAACTCCTTTTAATTTATCAATCAATCTTTTTCTTCTTATTTCACACTAAAGTTTTTTTTGTATGTTACTTTCAACACATCATCCACTTTCCCAACATAAACAGCAATGTGTCGCAACATGGGCCAGCTGATCAGGACAGCTGCTTCAACGGCCTGCACTGCTGAGCTCAGGAGAGCGCGATGACCATGCAGCCTGCACTGCTGTGGTCAGGAGAGTGGGGTGACCATGCAGCCTGCACTGCTGTGGTCAGGAGAGTGGGGTGACCATGCAGCCTGCACTGCTGTGGTCAGGAGAGTGGGGTGATCAAGCAGCCTGCACTGGTGAGGAAGATCACTTTAGTTTGTTCTCCCTTGAGGCTATGATTGTTTAATTGATCATGTTTATTAAAAAAAAAAAAAAGGCAGCTCCTTATTTTTAATTCAAACCGACCCAAAAAGCGAGTTCTGTCAAATTGCTTTTCCCAGATTTAAAATCTTAATGACCTGTTGCAATAATATTATAACCTGTTCTGCAAATAGACTGTCCTATTAATTACAATTTAATTTAATCAAGTCGCTGTTTGCATTCTGTTTGAATTAAAAATAATGGGATGCCTTTTTTATATTATCAAATCAACTTACGGGAGAAAAAACTAAAGTGAACTTGTTTCACAATCAACACTTTCACAAGAGTTTAACTGAACGGAGTCAGCTCAAAAAATAGGGCCATACATGATCAAAAATAAAAACCTTAAAAACGAAGAGCCCTAAGTATGTCTACTATCCTGTAAGGAAATGCCACTACCTTCAAAATGTTGCATTTTTATAGTGAAAAGGTCCAGGCTTTTCCTTTGTGAGGAGCAAGTTGTAAAGTTAAGCCTCAGAGCTGCAGGTCTTATTAAAAGGTCAAGTTAAACCCCACAACTGCTATGCCTCAGATAGTTCTGCAACTTCCTCAGGATGCTCTGACAGTTTTAATTCCTCTTTGCTGTCGTTCTAATGCTGTCAGCTCACTACCAAATCCTTCAAGAACAGAAAATTCTTCACTACACTTTATTAAATCACTTCATCTGCCAATTATTCCACAACAGCTAAACGTGAAGCACTTCTTTCACATGCTTTGTAACACTCGGTCAAACGTTAAACTAAAACGAATTAACCTTTACAAATCATTCTGCCTTCTCTCAATATGGAGTTTTTTTCAAACACATCACTCCTATAAGGGCCAAATATAACAAAACTGAACAAAGCCTGTGGCTCCATTTTTTTTTAGTGACACTATGACTGCGTGCAATTCAACATGTTTATAAGCATGTTTCATTATATAACCCAATCAGATGTCATCAAAAATAAGTATGCATTTCTGACCGCCAAGATATTGTATCTGCGTAATAGGACATTTAACAACAGAATAGAATAGCCTAGCATTAAGAAAAAATGCATTTGGTTAATTTACAATTAATAGAACCAGTTTCTATTCTACTTAGCTAGTCCTGGTATAAGTGTATCGGTGCAGGCTACAACAGTAGCAGTAGTTTTAAACTAGTTTTTGAAGAGTATAATTGGCCATTCGGCTCCTACAATGTGAAACCTTGAAAAGGCTGTGAAGCTGGAGGAGTCAGGTATCAGGAACAGTAGAGCATGCAATCACTCTCATCTAGCTGGAGGAGTCTGGTATCAGAAACGGTACAGCATGCAATCACTCTCATCTAGCTGGGAGTCAGGTATCAGGAACTGTAGAGTATGCAATCACTCTCATCTAGCTGGGAGTCAGGTATCAGGAACAGTAGGGCATGCAATCACTCTCATCTAGCTGGAGGAGTCTGGTATCAGAAACGGTACAGCATGCAATCACTCTCATCTAGCTGGGAGTCAGGTATCAGGAACAGTAGAGCATGCAATCACTCTCATCTAGCTGGAGGAGTCTGGTATCAGAAACGGTACAGCATGCAATCACTCTCATCTAGCTGGGAGTCAGGTATCAGGAACTGTAGAGTATGCAATCACTCTCATCTAGCTGGGAGTCAGGCATCAGGAACAGTAGGGCATGCAATCATTCTCATCTAGCTAGGAGTCACGTATCAGGAACTGTAGAGCATGCAATCACTCTCATCTAGCTGGGAGTCAGGTATCAGGAACAGTAGGGCATGCAATCATTCTCATCTAGCTGGAGGAGTCAGGTATCAGGAACAGTAGAGTATGCAATCACTCTCATCTAGCTGGGAGTCACGTATCAGGAACTGTAGAGCATGCAATCACTCTCATCTAGCTGGGAGTCACGTATCAGGAACTGTAGAGCATGCAATCACTCTCATCTAGCTGGGAGTCACATATCAGGAACAGTAGGGCATGCTATCACTCATCTAGCTGGGAGTCAGGTATCAGGAACGGTAGAGCATGCAATGGAGAATATCTGCAAGTAAAAAAAAATGTCTAAACTCTCTGTCCTATACAGTTTTGGAGTGTCTAAAATGTATTAGTATTAGCTCACGTGCACTCAATACAGCAGCTTGTAAAGTAACACACGGCAGGGCATGCATTGTGTTGCATTAACATACATCTGTATGTTAATGTAACAAAACACACAAGCCCTGTAGTGTTATCCCACTTATAAAATGGATAAATTAATAACAAAAAAGATATATCGTTTCGCTTTCGAGAATAAATAGTCGCTCAAACATTAAACTGGAGGTTTTCAACTTTTCCATTTATTGTAATTCAAACGAATGAGGCCTCCACGCTGGTCTGCCACTCTTTAACAGAATCCGCAATATTAACCTTGTTAGTGACCAAAGATTTAAAAATGTAAATCATATATTTGTGTTAATAATGAACAGATACAGAAGGGAGCAAAGACAAAGTTCACTATCCATGCATTACTTCCGCTGACCTGGAGAAGCCAATACAAAAACACAGGATTTGCATATTTTAATGCCTGGCCACTAGCACTTGCTATCATTGCGGTTTACATCAGCACTGTTTACAGAGCGATTGAGACCAGCATGGAGGCTAACGCCACAAAACTGAGTACTCTTGACCAGCTGAATTACACACCGAAGCATAGAATTATCATAGCAGACCTTTTAGATTTTCAAGACAAACTGTTTCCAAGTCTTTTTCATCAAATCAATAAAAGCACCAGCTGCCCTTTCATTAAGTTGTTGACTTCTTAGATCTCTGTGTCTTTTGCTTTTTTATTTATTTTTTCCAACAGAGGTTTTGCTTCTTGTAATTCTATACACTTGTACACTGTCATGCCTCTGAAAAGATCAAATGTGATGAAAGGAACTCATTTTTAAGAAATGTATACATTTATTGTGCGTTTTATATGTTGTGTACTAATCATGTATTATTACTGTGCCATGAACAGTAAACAATTCAACAGCCAATGAGTGTTATAAAAATAAAGGTTACAGCCGGACACGTAGCTCTGACTGTGCTGGCATTGTATGGATGTATTGTAACTTCACAGATTATTCATTTACATAAATTCTGCTGTAATTATCAATTTAAAAATAAAACAGTCCATTTTATTTCCCTTCTCGGTAAATTCGAGTTAATGAAAAGTAAACTAGAACCGTTCTTTAAAACTCCAATTTGCTCAGGGAAATAGGCCCATCCATTGCACTGAAACAAAGAAAGGCGAGTATGTTTATTTTTAAGTACTATAGTGATTTTGTTATGTGCTTATTTTTCAGGTCTCCGATACAGTTATTGTGTGGTCCGTTATGATAAAAAAAAAAAAAAAAAATTCAAGTGGACCGAGAACAAAAAAGGTTTGAGAACCTCTGGTGTAGTAGACATCTTTCACACTGTGCATGTTTCCTTCGCAGGTTGTATTTTGATGTATTATTATGATTAATGCTGCATTCAATTAAAAAAAAAAAAAAAAAACCAACACGCCTGTGCTATGTAAGTGGTTGCGGGGAAAAGAAACCCAAGACAGAGTTGCTCTCAGTTCCAACTAAAGAAGGGACCTGCCCACAATTACAGCAGCAGTGTTATTAGAATATACATCCCCAAAGTCTTAGATATAGCTCCAGCTGATTTGTAATGTTTGCAGAATGGACACAAATCAAATAAACTAGCAAACGAGATTCAGAAACGATGCATTTCCTTTCGGAATGAGGTCTTTGAGGATGATCCGACCTAAAAAAATAAATACTGCATATTTGGTTTTCATTTGCATTTCCTGACATAACACAAGGTGGTCACTCTGCTGCTGCACTCCACGCCCACTTAAAATATTAAAATGACTAATGACAGTCACGCAGCACTAGTGTGGCTGTTATTAATATTAATAGCACATCTAACAAAAAGAGGATGTGGGTGGTTGTTAGTACAACTGTTTTGTCGTCTTGTTTTTTCACAGAAAAAGGAAACCTCATGATCACACACAGGCTTTAAATAACAGCTTTCAACTGCCAAATAGTTGAGAGTTTATAGTTTTTGTTATATAGTGTACTGACAGTATGCAATATGAAGCATTTACCCAAATACCTCATGCTCAATTCAAACTTTAAATTAGCAGGGACTAAAGAAATCTCGTCAATTTTAGCTGCCCTGCAAAAGGACTTAAACTTAAGATTTCCTAAGGATGTACATTGTGGCATGAAGTCCACAGACAACAAGACTGGATCAAAAGGGAAACTCCCTTTACATCACATATTTTGATTATAGATTTGTTTAAAAGTTGAAAGAAACATTGAAAAACATTTCAAACAATCTGATTCTAGTTATAAGATGTTTGTTAAACTTTAGATACATGTATAATAAACATGGATTGGTCATGCAATGTTCTAGTTATTTGCCTAACCTCTCTGCAGCTCATACTCATTTGCATTCAGGTATTGCTAGACTGTACAGGTCAGCATAGGCATCTGAGAGGGAATATTCACCATATTGTGTTGTCAGAATGCAGAGCTATTAGTGACAAATCTACATTTTTTTGTTCAACACTTCAGGCACAAGAGAATATAAATTCTCTGGAGATCAATACTCCTGGCACATTTGCACTTGGACAAGTTAAACTATTTAAGTAACTTTCAAAGCTCACTGTACCCCAGACTCTGGCTGGGACCAAAATCAGAACTTTGACAACCCGCTAACCGCACTTAATAGCGTTTTCTTTTTTTTTTGTCGTACTTTTTGTTGTACTCATGTTAACCTATAAGTGTGGTTCAGGGGGTGGTACTAGGACTGTGCGCCCTATCATCTTCCACCAATTAAATTTATTCTATTTAAACCTTAGTCACCTCCTCTTAGTTGTCTTGCATTTTTCGTTCAGGTGTAAACCAAAGCAGACTCCAAGACCCATTGTGTTTTTTGTTTTTTTTGTTTTCAGCAAAGAGCAATTAAAATAGAATACTTACAGCAACTCTCTTCGGATTCACAGAACTCCCAAGATTCTCTCAGTACTCCAGCTTCCCAAGGAGTTAATCTTCGTCATTTTAAATGACTCGGGGCTCAGGAAGAACCTCCAGAGCGACTATACTGGAAGGACTGGACTTATAAAGTCCCTCTTAAAAACGGAAACGCGATTCCAGCAGGTAGCGATCGAGAATTTCTATTTATTCTCTATTGCAAATCCATCTCTGCAGAACCTGTTTTCCCTCCTAAAAGCTCCCCAGCTATGCTCAGCCATTCAGCAGCCCCAACCAGACAGAAGGCAGTCTGCACAGATCAATTCATCCCGATAGCCAGCACTTCAAAACAGCAGGAACCTGCTTCAGTCAGATCAATCCAATAAGAGCACTCCTTGATTTTAAAAGAGATTAAATCTTTTATGCAGCCATTTGCTGAACCTTTATCCTCGGTCAATACCCAACTGAGTGATTTAGGTAAAAGGATGTCTAATATTGAACAAGAGAAGCAAACTTCAGCTCTTTCAGTTTTCTCCTCTATTCCTGTAGTTACTCCAGTCGCAGCTACAGTTGCTTCCGGTTCCGCTCGATCACTGGCACCTTGAGTAGATCCTCCCGTCTTCAACATCGCCACTGCTCTAGCTTTTTGTTCCTCCTCCCCAACCAAAGCTAGGCGGCATTCAATAGCTCTGCAAATTTGGCGCAGTATAAATGAAGGCAAGGACATTAATCTTGTTTCTTTATTATTGGCAGCATCAGAATTCCTAGGTCACAGAGTGGTGGATTGCGGAGATCTGTCAGTTACATTAAAATACAGAGATCCCAGATTATTAAAAATCTAACATTGGGGGAATTCGTCCTTGCTTTCTCCATGTTTAGAGATGTGCTCTGCTCCGTTTATCCTAACCGCAGAGCTGAATTAGACTCCTACGAGTATTATACCATGGAATTGTCTGTCAGATACGGAGGGACTATGTTCTTCGGATATCAATTGGGCTAAACCCAATCCACATTTATTTAACAAGATTTCCGGCGGCCTCAGAGCTAACGTATGCGGGGTCTGCGCTTAGACGGGTCATTCAGCATCCCAGTCCAATCCATTCCTCAGCTCTACCTCATCAATCCTCAAGACAAGACAAATACGGGCATATAATTAGATTCACAGGAGGAAGACATATTAGTAACAACTTCAACACCGGTTTCTGTTCAAACAGGCAATGGAATTTCATTCATATGTGCAGCAATTATGGAGATGCTCACACCAATTTAGTCTGTCCTTTAAATCGCAAGTGACTTTCTCCAATGCTCATAGTCTCCACTCCCATTAACATTCCGGATTTATATAATAAATTAAATCATCTTGATATTAATTTCACCAATTACTTAACTGACTGATTAAAAAACGGATTTTCAACTGGTCTCACCCAAATCCCTTCTGCCTTGTTTCAAAGTAAAAATCTTCATTCTGCTAATCAAGATCCAGAGTCCGTTCAATTTCTCATTGAAAATGAAATGAAAAAAGGATTTATAGTCAGCCCTTTTTTTAGCTCCTCCTTTTCCAGACTATAAAATTAATCCTATCTGCATAGCAACACGGAAAATGTCGGGGGAAAAACGTCTTATTGATTTGCCAGCTCTGCGGGGTTCAAGCATCAGCAGTATCAACTCGCTTATTCCCCAAGATCAATTTTCTTTTCATTACATTACTATTTCAGATGCAATTCATTCAATTAAATTAGCAGGTTGTGGTTCCTGGCTTGCTAAAGCAGATATATCAGCTGTATTTAAGGTAATGCCAATCCATCCTTCTCTTTGCCACCTGTTTAGTATACGTGGGGAAGGAAAGTTTTACTTTGCCACTCAATTAACTTTCGGCCGCCGCAGCAGCCCGAAGATATTTGAAACCGTCTGATGCATCATGCTGGATACTACTCAATGCCTACCATGTTCCACTTCTGCTTCACCTGCTTGATGACTTTTAATTAATCTCCCCTCCATCTAATCCACCAGCAGAAGCAAATACTAAACTCAAGATTGAAGACATGCTCTGCTTTCATTGCTGGGTCACTTCAACTTTGCAATTCCTATTATTCCCCAAGGGAGGACATTTATATCTTGTTTGCTTGCTCTTGTATCAACAGCAAAAAACTTGGACTCCTACATTAATACTTCATCATAAGCCAAGAAGCCGCTCTTATTCAGCACTGGAACGGCTTATTCATGTTTTTATGACGATTTCATCTCAGCACTGCACGACATGTCTTTGTTTACAGACGCATCATTTCTTGGATTCGGAGGTCTTTTAAAGAATGAATGGTTTTCCAGTATATGGCCCCCCGAAATTGAAAATCTATCTCCACATCTAAAATCCACAGCTCTTCTTGAGATTTACCCAATCGTTGCAGCATCCCAGCTATGGGGTCATCTCAGGTCCAATAAATCGATCTTATTTTATTGAGATAATTTAGCTACAGTTCATATTATAAATAAAAGCCGTTCCAGTTCCCCTCTAATCATGCAATTAATGTGGCGGCTAGAATAGATTTCAGTACCCAACAATTTTCTAATACCATTTTTAATAACATTTTCTCCATCTACCGGGCATATGTAATAATGCAGCTGATGCTCTCTCTCGTTTACAGATATCCAAATTTCAGAGATTGATTCCTACCGCACTGCCACCCTCAGAAGCAACTTCTCAGTTCAACCAGCTCATTTTCAACTAAATCCAACCATCAATAAGCTACTTAATTCAGCTCAAGATTACATGGCTTCAGCACTTGC
Source organism: Polyodon spathula (assembly GCF_017654505.1). NCBI lineage: Eukaryota > Metazoa > Chordata > Actinopteri > Acipenseriformes > Polyodontidae > Polyodon > Polyodon spathula. Next base: position 1,043,493 of record NC_054567.1, on the reverse strand, counting down.
TCCTTCTACCAGATATTCTTACTCTACAGGTCGGGCCTGTTATGTAACCTTCTGCTCTCAAAATAGGATCAATCTACTTCTTTCAACCAGAATTGGATTCTTCATGCAAAGGATTCTCTGCACCTGGCACCAGTTACAATTAAAACCAATCTGTCAGGAATTCAACACACATTTCAAATGACGTTTATTTCTTTTCCAACCTTACTATCAATCCCAGCCATTCGTCTCCTCCTGCGAGGAATTTCCAAGAGCTCGCCGGCTGCTTCTACCATTCACTTGCCTATCTCTGTTGACATTCTTGGTAGTATGATTTCAATTCTCCGACACGGCTGTTTTTCTCCAATTGATAACCTAACAATGGAAGCATTATGTCTCTCTGCATTTTTTTTTGAGATACTCTGAATACACAGTCCCTTCTATTTCCAGTTTTCCCACTCTGGGTATTCGCTGCAGCGACCTGAGTCATATTCTGGATTCTCATTTTGTTCTTTTCACATTTCAAAAACTGATCAGCTACGGCACGGACAATGTATTCAACTTTTAAAGATTGACTCTCTTCTATGCCTGTATTCTTCTATGCTGAAGTACATTACAGAACGTAAACCTAAATCTCCTTCCGATCCCCTGTTCATCAATGCAAGCGAGTCTGTCAAGGCATTGGTTTTCTTCTCAGCTCTCCGCTTTGGTTTCCAGAGCTGGTCTTCCCCCGCAATTCTACACTCCGCATTCATTCAGAATCAGGGCAGCCACTTCAATAGCAGGTGCAAAGATTAACCAGCATCTAATAAAAAATATGGGTCGCTGGACCTCATCGTCGGTCGAAGCTTACATTCGTTCTTCACCAGCCGAAATAGCATCTGCCCATCAGTCCATTGCTAGTATGTCCTGAGTGGGCTATCGAAGGTTTCCTCCTTTAAAATAAAAATGAAAATAATACACAATTAAATAAAAAAGGGTTTTTTCCTTCCCACTGTGCAGAGGGTCTTTACATAGCAGTAGGGTACAGTTACTAACCCGTGTCACATTAAGCGTTTTTCTTTGGTGTTAAATGTTTTCTTTCTTTTTCTTTTCTATATGCATTGGCGGTTCTCTTTCTTCCCATAAACATCTTCAGCGGGGAGCCGGGTGTCGGGGGTTAGTGATTCCACTTTCTCCAACCCTTTGTAAAGTGTTGCTTCATTTACCAGATAGAGGAGGGTTCTACGAGAGTCAGAGGGGACCCCCAGCCAAACCCCTCCTTTAGCATGCATGATCCTTTGTCTACTTCTGTTTCAGGCTCCGATGCCTCTTTTCATGTGAGGGCCCCAAGCGGTGAAACCCCTCTTGTTTGTCGGATCTCCTCAAAGACAGTGACCCCTCTCCTGTTTGTTGAGTCTCCTCAGCGATGGAACCCCCCTTCTATTATGTTGGGCTTTTGAAGAGGCAGAACATCCGGCTCTGTGTATTAACATCTTCTAAGTTTGTTTTCTTTCCGGTTCGTGAGCCTCTTGCATGTCAGGTAACCTCAAAGATGGTGCCCTTCTTTGTATGTCGAGTCACCTCAAAGACAGTGGCCCCCTTCCTGTATGTCAGGTATCCTCAGTGATGGAACCTACCTATCGTATATGTTGGGCCATTGAAGAGTCAGAACCTCTTTTGTGTGTTAATATTACTAACCAATGTTTTTTTCTTTCTGGTCCGCAAGCCTCGTAGTTTGTCGGGTTATCTCAGAGATGGTGACCCCCCTCCTGTTTCTCGGGTTTCCTCAATGAAGGATTCCCACTTTTATGCGTAGGGCCTTTGAAGGATGGAGCCTCTCTTTATATGTTATTTGTTACTAACTTTATGTCCTAAAACATCACAGCAGGTGGCCTTGTTCCACCCCGTGAAATAAAAAGAAAAAGCTATTAAATAGGAGTTTTGTTAAGTGCGATTAGCAGGTTGTCAAAGTTTTGACTTGGTCCCAGCCTGAGTGAAACCAAAGACCACTGTGTCCTGTGAAGAACTGACAATCCTTGTTGCTAACTTGCAGCTGGAATCTAACAGAGGCTGACAGAGGAATACAGCTGCAGAGGATTGGAATATCTGATGCACAGTAACAACCAAGCCCCTGACTGCAGGCATGTACGAGCTGTACCTGTTGAAACAGTGGCACTGCTGAATGTCCAATCTACAGTATGTACATGGATACATATGAAGGGCTCAATTTACTAAACCTAGCAACACTCTTAAGCCCTGTATAAGACACAGAACCTGAAAAAGGACTCGTCACATGTGACACGCAAGACAAACTGATGCAAGTCTTGCTTGCAGTTGTGCCCATATTGCATCAGAAAATAGGTACAGAAATGACCTGTGATCAGAGCTCCTTATACAGTGAGTGAGGTGATCATGGTTGAGAATCGGATCACCATGACTCCAAGGGCTGCGATTATGAAAATAAATGTTATTGAAGATTTATTTTTTTTGCCCATTATGCCATTTCTGAGTATTATGTCCAGAAAATTTGAAAATCAGGTTTTATTTGCCCCTGTCGCCTTTGAAAAGATTCAGTGAGCTTGTAACAGACAATGATTCTGTCCATAAAATAGACATCTGCTGATGGAGTCTGACTCAATGATTTATGAACAGAAATGTTCTCCATCAGCAGAGATGGGCAATGGCTTGTGGAATGCACTGCCATTCCTGATTGAGTGCACTGATGAGTTTGTATTGTTGCTCCAGGGCTACTGATGGAAAGCGGGTTTCAAGAGCTTCCGACACATGCACAATTCTGCACACGAGTACTGCATGTACTCACATTGCGGGGAAACTAAAAAGACCAAGAATAGCCTCATTCTCTGTGATATAAATTAATTTCTAACTTCTGAAAGGCTGCAGGAAAATGTTATTTTCATCGGCTAGCTCTCTCAATTCAATCTCAGCACAACCGTTCCTTGGACGGTGGCACCAAAGAGCCAATGGGAATTGAGCAGGGCTGTTTCCTGGCTGACATGCCTATAACTGAAGAGCAGGGATCTGCAAGGTGTCCGTGGTAAAAAGTTTGAGGTCCATGGTAATTTATTTTAAAAAAGTACGATTTACAATCTTGTTAAGAAAAGAATGTACATATTGTAATTGCAATGCGAACAGGCTAGATTTGGTCTCTGCTTCTCCCCGTAAACTGACAATGACAAGATTCTACCATAACTGAGGTTACTGCAGAATCTTGATGACACCGAATCGCCTACTGAAGCCTTGTTGTACAATCCGATTACGTGTTAGTTACGATCATGTTGTGCACTGTTTTCTTTTTCTTAACATTGAAAAAAAACATGGCGTCGAAATTAAAAAAAAAAAAGATTGTTGAACCCAGCTTGGGAAGGAGAATATTTCATTTTTGAAAGACCCACAGATTACACCGTGTAACAAATTATTTTTTTTTTTTTGGGGTTCCTGGGTAGTAAGTATTATTTCCTGATTGCTTATGCCTCAAAAGTATAGAAAATGGCTATTATTCCCCACAAACTTTGCTTTTGTGACCAGAACAGTGATATTTTGAAATTTACCTATTTTCCAGAACATTCCAGATAGATTCAGTGCTGAGTAAACTTGGAGTAACTTCCAGAACTTTCTAGAACTTTCCAGTAATATAAATAGTAGTATAAATACAGGGACCTTAACCCCACCAGTTCAGTTTAGTTCCAGCTGCCTAAGTGGATACATATCTGCATTTTTCTGAGATGGCATCAAGAGGCTATCTTTGGCTTTGGGACAGCAGGGACACCAAGACGCACTACCACAGGCGGGACTGGCCACAAGGACCGAGTTCTTTGTGGGGAGGAACAACATCAAGTGGGAGCCACTGGTGGACCCCCGGAAGGTGCTGATGCCACCACTGCACATCAAATTGGGCCTTATGAAACAATTTGTCAGAGCTCTAGATAAGGAGTCGGCAGCCTTCAAGTACCTTCAAGACTTCTTCCCTAAGCTGTCTGAGGCAAAGGTCAAAGCCGGTGTCTTCGTCGGACCATAGATAAAGAAGATCCTGGAGTGCAATGAATTCCCCAAGAAGCTCACTAGGAAGGAGAAAGAGGCTTGGAACAGCTTTGTCGCAGTGGTTCAGGGCTTCCTGGGCAATCACAAGGCCGAAAACTATGTGGAGCTGGTTGAGACTCTGGTGAAAAACTACGGCACAATGGGCTGTAGGATGCCCCTCAAAGTCCACATCCTTGATGCTCATCTTGATAAATTCAAGGAGAACATGGGCGCGTACTCGGAGGAGCAAGGTGAGCGCTTCCACCAGGATATACTGGACTTTGAATGCCGCTACCAAGGACAGTATAACGAGAACATGATGGGAGACTACATTTGGGAGCTGATTCGTGAAAGTGATTTACAGTATAATTGTAAATCTCGAAAAACTACTCACTTCTAAATCTTTTGTAGTCATTTTTGTATTACTTTAGTATAAATACATGTTAATTTGGATTCATATGTTTTTTCTGACTTTATGTGAACGAAAAGACACACATTCGCCCGTTTTCTCATTGGAAATAGGTAAATTTCAAAATATCACTGTCCTGGTCACAAAAGCAAAGTTTGTGGGGAATAATAGCCATTTTCTATATTTTTGAGGCGTAAGTAATTAGGAAATAACACTTACTACCCAGGAACAAAAATTGTGTTACATAGTGTTATTTTATGGAGTGTGCAAGATGTGGCCAAGTAATGAAACAACTCAAGTCAACAGTAGCTTGCGACCATGCTGAAAAACGGTGCAAAAAAATATCTAAGACTTCAAACATGTCGAGTGTAGAGAACAGATTCATCAAAGAAGCCAAAGCTAACAGAGGAAGCCAGGTAAAGTCAATGACCGACTTTGTTAACCGCAATCTCAAAGATGCACAAAATGATCTTTGCCTTGCCTACAGTTTAGCAAAAGCCAAACTGCCATTTACAGCAGGCATCGTTTTCAAAGAAATTGCTGAAAAAATTGACCCAAACTCTGTTCCTTTTCAAAACTGCATTGCAGTGCAAAAACTGTGTCAAGAAACACCAAGGATTTAGGTGGCTATCTTTACGTGAAACTGTTCAAGCAGCAGTAGATGCACAGTTTGTAAACTTAATGTGCGACGAGAGCACTGACCACAGTGACAAGAGTCAAATAATAATTTATCATCGTTTTGTGAATGTTAAACTTTTTTCAGATTTCAAGTGAATATATGTATTATTTATCACAATAGTGTCAGCTAGTGTAATATGAAAATTCCAATTCTCTGTTTTGAAATTATTATTATTTTTTTTAGTTAAGAACAGAAGAACATAAGAAAGTTTACAAACGAGAGGAAGCCATTCGGCCCATCTTGCTCGTTTGGTTGTTAGTAGCTTATTGATCCCAAAATCTCATCAAGCAGCTCCTTGAAGGATCCCAGGGTGTCAGCTTCAACAACATTACTGGGGAGTTGATTCCAGACCCTCACAATTCTCTGTGTAAAAAAGTGCCTCCTATTTTCTGTTCTGAATGCCCCTTTGTCTAAACTCCATTTGTGACCCCTGGTCCTTGTTTCTTTTTTCAGGCTGAAAAAGTCCCTTGGGTCGACACTGTCAATACCTTTTAGAATTTTGAATGCTTGAATTAGGTCGCCACGTAGTCTTCTTTGTTCAAGACTGAACAGATTCAATTCTTTTAGCCTGTCTGCATATGACATGCCTTTTAAGCCCGGAATAATTCTGGTCGCTCTTCTTTGCACTCTTTCTAGAGCAGCAATATCTTTTTTATAGCGAGGTGACCAGAACTGCACACAATATTCAAGATGAGGTCTTACTAGTGCATTGTACAGTTTTAACGTTACTTCCCTTGATTTAAATTCAACACTTCTCACAATGTATCCGAGCATCTTGTTAGCCTTTTTTATAGCTTCCCCACATTGTCTAGATGAAGACATGTCTGAGTCAACAAAAACTCCTAGGTCTCCTAGTTACTGTGACAAGATGAAAGCACAGCAGAGGCACAGACACGGGTTGCAGAGAAAATAATAATACTTTTATTAAACAAACAAACAAACAAACAAACAAAACGGCACAATGGCCAAAACAGAAAATACAAAAACAAAATAAAACACAAGAGACAGCAACTAACAAAAACAAACACAGCCACTAGAAGTCTCTTCAATGTTACTTATAAAATATCCTATTTTATTTTTAGAAATCCCCTCAATGCTACTTCTAAAAATTAATCTCAAGACTCTCCTCTAAACTACTCTGCTCTGTTTGGCTGCTGCATCAAACCCGGTCAGCTGAAAACTTAGCCTTTGAATCTCTGGATATGTACAGCACACACTATTCCTGTAAAACATCTTAGATAAAGCTGAATGTTTGGGGGGTTAACTGGTGGGCAGACTGTCTAAGGGATTAGCATAGGGATCCCATATTTGAGTATTATGAAGCAGTTCTCGTACCAATATTCAAGTTTTATTCAATTTTGGCAAGTGGTCCTGAAGCTCAGTCCCACACGCACAGTCAAATCCATCAGATCCTCTTGGTTAAACTGACTTGTAATTACTGAATGCATAAGAATGAAATTAGAAATGTTTTTGATTAATCATGCTTATAATATTTATTGGACAGCGGTAGTCTTAAGTAAAAAACTGAAAAACCCACAGTCCATTTATAACACACCCAGACCCTGGAGCCTGTCACTGTACAAAGGAGGAGGGCATCCGGATAGCTGGCTCGCTAGGTATTACTTCAGAAGCCCTCTGGTGTCGATTTACTGCAATAGCCTTTTGACATATATTTAGGTTTTTACTGCCAAAGCCGTTAAAGCTCTTAAAAAAAAAAAAAAATGTTTTACGTCATATACGTTTCTGTAAATACTTGAAAACACATGTTACCATAAACAAAACAAAACATAAGGATTATCAAAGCAATGGCTGGCACCTCCAGGCGAAGCAGTTCCAGCGACCCCGGGCGATGCTGAGCGGCAGGCGACCCCGGGCGATGCTGAGCGGCAGGCGACCCCGGGCGATGCTGAGCGGCAGGCGACCCCGGGCGATGCTGAGCGGCAGGCAACCCAGGGCGATGACAGGCAGGCATCCTTGGGCGAAGCGAGGCAGGCATCCCCTTGGGCGATGCCCGGCAGGGAGTCAGGACAAGCTGGGGTGCGGGCGTTGGCCCTCTTCCCGGCCACTGCGGCCGGGCGGTTCTTCCCCGTGCTTCCCTCAGCAGCCTATGCAAGCCTATGCGAGGGCTGCTGAGGACCGCCAGCATCTAGTCCTGGTCCTTCTGGTGCAGGGAGAGGCAGCTCCTGATTCTCTCCCCCTGATGCTGGGGAAGTGATACCAGCAGGTATTCATCCTCTGCTGGTGGGGGAAGCGATACTAGCAGGTATTAATCCTCTGCTGGTGGGGGAAGCGATACTAGCAGGTATTAATCCTCTGTTGGTGGGGGAAGCGATACTAGCAGGTATTAATCCTCTGTTGGTGGGGGAAGCGATACTAGCAGGTATTAATCCTCTGTTGGTGGGGGAAGCGATACTAGCAGGTATTAATCCTCTGCTGGTGGGGGAAGCGATACTAGCAGGTATTCATCCTCTGCTGGTGGGGGAAGCGATACTAGCAGGTATTCATCCTCTGCTGGTGGGGGAAGCGATACTAGCAGGTATTCATCCTCTGCTGGTGGGGGAAGCGATACTAGCAGGTATTCATCCTCTGCTGGTGGGGGAAGCGATACTAGCAGGTATTAATCCTCTGTTGGTGGGGGAAGCGATACTAGCAGGTATTAATCCTCTGCTGGTGGGGGAAGCGATACTAGCAGGTATTAATCCTCTGCTGGTGGGGGAAGTGATACCAGCAGGTATTAATCCTCTGCTGGTGTAAAGGGACCCAGCAGGCATTCACCCTCTGCTGGTGGACAGGAACTCAGCAGGCATTCACCCTCTGCTGGTGGAGGTGGCGGAGGCAGAGGCAGAGGCAGCTCCTGCTGCTCTGTAGTCTCCTGGCAGCAGAGGTGAGAGAGGCATGTAGTCTACCCTTATTACAGGGGACTGATGCGGCTCTCCCTCACTTGCAAGGGACTGGTGCGGCTCTACCTCACTTGCAAGGGAAGGTGATGGAGGCAGAGGAAGCACCTGCTCCTCTCCTCCAGGTGGTGACAGTAGGGGAAGTGATACCAGCAGGCACTCATCCTCTGCTGGTGGAGATGGGAACAGCTCCCTCTCAGGCTTTGGATCCCCGCGGTTCCTCCTGTCTAGGCGCTGGACTCTCGTGGTCCCCCCGTCTGGGCGCTGGATTCTCGCAGTGGAGACACTGCTACCTGGGCTGTTGTTCTGTTTATAGCTGCCTCCAGGTAGCAGAGGACCAACACACCTTCCTCCAGGGAGTTTGGGGTGTGTTCCCTCTCATACGCCTCCCATCGCTCCCTTACATTGTTACACAAAATTGTGCCTACGCTACCTATATTTATAGTAATCATGGACCCTCACCTGTTAACAATAATTGGTGACAAAAGGTTAACTAGGTAACACTGTAGTTAACTCAGAGAACATCTAACAGACACACTTTTATTATACTTAGGCCAGTATTCTAACACCGTGTTATACACATTTCAGACTTTTAAGTGACTTGGGCTTCAGACTGAAATCCCCTTGCTTTGGGTGACCATTATTTCATTGAAATTGACAAGATTTACATTTTCATTTAAAAATGTAATTTTTGAATGCAATTCACTTATGATTATCAGCTTATATAAGTACACGTATCATATAATGAAATATTACGTGTTTACATGCAAGTTGATACAGTTAACAGCACAGATAACCATGAAAAACCTGGTTTCAAGCAGGTCTACTCAAACTTTTGACTGATACTGTATACATAGCACTGAGTGCTTTTCAATATATACATACCACTGATACCACTGATAGTACTGAGGTTCAATATATACATACCACTCATAGCACTGAGGTTCAATAGATACATACCACTGATCTTCTCTTCAGTTCAAATAAACTAAAGACTATTCCCATTCACATATATGCTATAGCATAAAGTAGTTCCCTACAAGCAAATTATCTGACCAGAAAATATAGCTGCCCGACAGTACATTCTATAATCTCTACAACTGTTTTGTTAATATACCGTGGCCAGATATTACATGGGCCAAAAAAGTAAAAAATTAAATAAAAAATAAAACAGATTTTTAGGCTTGAAAATGCAAAACTGCGTTCCCATAAGAGTAAAGAACATAAACTAAACAAATTTACTGAGCGGTCTGGACATGGGAATTGAATTTATTGCAGGGCAATCTATAAATAATTACTCAGCACAGCAGTAAATCCAGGCAATGTATTATCCTTTTCATAAACCTCCATAATTTATCAACCTTGCATCCCAGCCTTGGCATATTTCAAGGAAGTGAATTTTGGGAATGTCACAAAGCACCTTTTTAAGCAGCTGGATAGAGGCTACACACAGTGACTGGCTATAAAGTCACGAACCACAGACTCTGCAGAGTCTAAAAGGCAGGCATGTGCAAATCAAATTGTTCAGCATAATCTAGAAGTTTTCATTGTCATTAGAAAAAGTAAACACACCACTCACCTTACTGGTCTAGTTTCTAAATTACCAAAATACAGTCAGTCCTAATGCTGGAATACTGTAGTCTTGTTTTCAAGTCTGCATTCCTTCCACTGTAAAAATCTGAAGAATTTTCCTGTACTGTATGTGTAGATGCAATGAAGAGGTGCACGGGATCAACTGGGAAAGGTTAAACTCTGAATTATGCATTTGTATGCAGTTTTTCATGCACATGCTTGTGTCTCAAATACCCTGCATGCTATTAAGTTCCTATTGGCGTAGATGGAGGATGAACAGGATAACCACACCCTTTCCTAATTTTCAATGACAAGGTTTTCTGGGTACAGGAGGTTCCCTAATGCTTTGTGACCCCTCTCCCCCAGCCCCCACATTCAAATAACTTAGCTGAAAGCAGTGTGTTACATTAAAACATCAGGGCTGTTGTTCATAATAAAAGAAACCTCAGTATTAGAAACCCCAGCAAATACTGCCCCATACAATGGAACTAAAAAGAAACAACAATACAATTGCACAAATGTTTTCACACTGACAGAGTCTTGGCATCAAAACAGGGGTGTAGTTTTCAATTGGAAGTTTTAACCAAATATCTTCGGTTATAAGTGGAGACATGTAATTTAGTTAAAGTAATGAAACAGAGTACACAGAACACGTGAATTGTATCCCCTGCAGCTCTGTGCATATTTAGCTATAGATTAACTGCCTTGCATTAAGATGACCAGCAAACATATGAATAAACAGTTTCAAGTTTTCGTGTCAGATAGCAAAGCTTTTTAGATAAAGCAATGTATGAGTGTGACTTTGAACAAATCTGCATCAGTGGAATCAGGGTCACATGTTTTCAAAGACAAATGCAACTCACACATTTCCTTGGCAGCTTGTTACACCAAGTCAGTGGGCGACAGGTTCAGCTCTGTTTGCCGTGGAAGACCAACTCTTATGCAATGCTCTTTTCCCTAGCATGCTGCCTTTATTTTCCGATGCCTTCAAGATTTTTCCACTCTTTCAGCCTCTAAGATTCTTGCTTATATTGAACAAGGACCCTTTTTTGGTGCATTGAATTGCTATAGCAAAGAGTTTACAGTCTGTGGTTCGGAGCCTAAATGTTTCCATTTCATGTTGTGAATACCAATGAAAACACCACACATTGTGGAAACAGTTTCAAGCTTCTAATGTAATGACCCACATACTGTGCCATCCAGGGACGGGGAGTTAGTGTGCAAACAGGCCACGTGACAGAAACAGAAAGACTTCTAGGCAACACAGCATCCCCAGAGTCACAATAATACTGCTGTTTACTTTATGAGAACATAACCAAACTGACTCTCTTCTGGATCAGAAATAACTGTGTTTATAATTTTCAACAATTTAAATTTGTGGAAATAATTTGAAAAGTACAAGAACATTGTTTCAATATAGTGTTCCACCTATACTTCATAAAAACATGACCTTGACATGGCAGCCCTACTAGGTCTCCAAGGGAAAGGTCATTGTCACCAAAACATTTAGCATGCAGAGTTTATAATATGGTAGCCTTGCAAATATAAAGTCATAGGTGGTTTCTGATACGAGCCTCTGGCAGAGTGGTGCAGAGGAACGGTAAAAGAATTGCCACAATGTTACGTACAAACTTAACCTAGACAATGAAAGAGCACAGTGTCCAGAGCTTAAAGCCGATATCAAAGAGCTCATGAACTTACCTCTGTGATGTGGATGAGGTAAAACTTCAGACCCTCGGAGGAATCTGCACAACGAAAGGAAAAAAATGGGAAATTACATTCAAATAAAAATAGCATCTGAGAGTACAAACTGCATAAGTGTTCTGAGAACTCAGCTTTAGCATCAATCCCTCAGCATGCCTGCGAGTATTCTGGGAGCTGCAGCAAGCTTACATGATCTATCCACTTTCACTGAGATAGGAACAATAGACTGTTGGTAGGGAAAGCAAGACACCGTGTCAGGGAAAGAGCCAGCATGTGATTAAAGGCACAGGAAGGCCTTTGGGAGAAAGCAATGCAAGTAGAAAAAACAGACATGCTGGAGAAAACAGAGACATTCTGTAGAAAACAGAGAGACTTGCTGTGGAAAACAGACATGCTGTAGAAAACAGACATATGCTGTGGAAAAACAGAGACAGGCTGTGGAAAAACAGAGACAGGCTGTGGAAAAACAGAGACAGGCTGTGGAAAAACAGACATGCTGAGGAAAACAGAAACATGCTGTAGAAAAGAGGCTTGCGTGTCTGTCTGCAGCTCCTTTACAAACCAGCAACATACTGAGTGAGGAGCAATTGAAGCAATGATACTGTGCTTGGGATACATTCTGCTTATAGCTCATATGCTTATAGCATATATTATTATGATGGTGTGACGGGGGTGCAACGGGTTGGAGCTGTGGTCGATCCTCCCGATCGCTGGTGGCGTTGCATAAAACGGGACGAGACCGGCGAAAAGACAAAGGTCAAACCGTCTGGGAATTCCAGAAAGATCGCTCGCTCCTCCCGAACGCAGAAGTCTGTGGCCGCCGCGCCACGTACCTCAGTCGGAGTTACTATGTACGCTGATTGGGTACAGCGGCGACCGGGGCCGAGGCTAAGGGCGGGGTCGAACAGTATTTAAAGGATGGTACAATCTAAGTTCGGTTGCTCAGTCCTGGGAACAGCGAAGGAGACGTGCTGTTGGGTTTATTAACGTATATGAAAGTGTGTTGTGTTGCAGAGACTGGAGACGGTGTTGCTGCGTTTTGCCTGGAAGAACGCCCGGGACCAAGGCACTAAACCCTACCCAGGACCGGGAGCCCCCTAGAGGTCGGCGCGGGAGCGCTGTTGAAACGTCTTTTTATTTTTCAACTTATATTTTACTGTGTGCGGGACTTTGTTGATTATACCTTTTTATTTTCTCCTCCTCCTTTATCATTGTTGATATTGGTGGGGGAATTTATTTTGATTATTTTTATTTTCATTACTTTTGTTCTATTTTTTTTGTTGTGAACTGAATTACTGGTCGGTGGCCATTTCTCCGGCTAAACTTAATAAAACCCTGCTGCGGGGAAAACTAGAACAAGCCTCCTGTGTACTTTTTGCCAGTCCCACCATTTGACTCCGCCCACTAACCTCTTACATTTGGTGTCAGAAGTGGGATCACCTCACTCGATGGCTCCACCCGGAATCGAGAACCCCGCAGCAGATGATGGAGGCAGTGGCCATTGACTAGTTCCTCACGGTACTGGGACTGGGAACTCGGAACTGGGTGGCACGTCATGCTCCCGAATCCCTGCAGCAGGCCATTGAACTAGCCGAGGCCTGTGAAGATGCTGCGGAACGACAGGAACTTCAGAACCCGTCTCCGCCCACCCAGACCCAAGCCCAGATGACATCGCGTACGACAGCGATGAGGCTTCCGGCTTCCACCGACCCTTCAGGTGCTTTGCCTCCAAAGTGGAGAGCAAAGTTAGCCCCCAGCTGGGCCACAACAAAACCGGGAAGCCTCACTCAAGGCGGACCCGGAAACAAGCAGCCGTCTCCTGCAACGTCCACCACCCCAATCTGCTTTCGATGCCACGAACCGGGCCACTTGGCCCGGGTGTGTCCTGCTGCCATGGAGTGCGATGTGGCCTCCCAATACCTAACACCAGCGGAGGGTAAGTACCGGGGAAGGGGTCGGGAGGAACCTTGTCTTGTACCTGTTCAGATAGAGAATGTGAGTACCCACGCTTTAGTGGACTCGGGGTGTAACCACACCATTGTGTCAGGAGCTCTCTTGGAAGGTGTGGCTTGGGGGCCTCAGGGAACTGTGGCAATCTCGTGTATCCACGGGGACACCAAGACCTACACCACCACTAAAGTTAGACTGACCGTGAAGGGTCGGACATGCCGTGTAGTCGTGGCTGTCGCAAGGTGGGTTCCATACCCCATAGTATTGGGTCGGGACTGGCCTTTTTACCACGAATTACGCCTGGTACCGATCCCATCCCTAACTGAAAAGAGAGAAACAACAACGGGAAGAGAGATTGGCAAAATCTTCCCATTGAAAGCAGATCTGTTTACCACCAAGTTTCGGCCCCGGAAAACAAAACGAGAGCGGAGGGCTGAGAAGCTTGAGTGGGCAGTAGCAAGACAAGGATGGGGATTGGTGGGAGAGCGTTCTGAACCGACCAAACAAAAGAAGGGGGTGGGAGTTCAGTGTGACCCACAGGAACTGGCCACTGAAGCCCCAAGGGCAGATGCTACGTCACCACCGCTCAAGCTACCTTCGACCTGGGACCGGGATGTGGATCTTGAGTGGGAGCAAAATAATGATCCCACTCTGGTACATGCCCGGGAACGGCTCCGGTCGATCGAGTGGAAGGATGTTGAAGGCGCCGGGCCGCTTGTTTTTCCCCATTTTATCGTGTCCAGGTGACTACTATATAGAGTATCCCGAGCCTCGGGCACAGGGCAGCCTGTAACCCAGTTACTCGTTCCAAAACCTTTTCGCGCTGAGATAATGCGGTTAGCACATGATATCCCTTTTTCCGGCCACCTGGGTCGAGAAAAGACTTTGGAACGAATACTGGCCTGATTTTACTGGCTGGGACTGCCAGTAAAATCCCCAAATGCCAGCGAGTAGCGCTGGCTACAGTGCGTCCAGCTCCACTGGTTCCTCTGCCCCTGGTTGGTACCCCCTTTGAACGAACTGCGATGGACATTGTAGGACCGCTGCTGCCGGCCGACTTGGGATATACGCACATATTGGTAGTGGTGGACTACGCAACGCAATATCCCGAGGTGGTGCCGCTGCGCTCTACTAATGCCGTAAACATCACCCGAGAATTGGTTCAAATTATGGCTACAGTAGGGATTCCTAAAGAGATCTTAATGGACCAAGGGACTAACTTTATGGCGGACACCCTGCAAGAGGTCTACAAAATGCTCAAAATCCGCTCCATCCACATGTCAGTTTACCATCCACAGACGGACGGATTAGTGGAACGATTTAATCAGACCCTAAAACAGATGCAGAGGCGTTTCGTAGATCAAGAAAAGAAACATTGGGCAAAACTCCTCCCCTTTCTCATGTTTGCAGTGAGAGAAGTGCCCCAGAGCTCTACGGGGTTCTCTCCATTTCAGCTATTATATGGGAGACAGCCACGGGGTATTCTCAACCTGGTACGAGAAGGCTGGGAGAAGCGAGAATTTAATAATAAAAATGTGGCTAAATATGTCCTTCTCTTGCGGGACCGTTTAGAACTAAACGGGCGATTGGCCCAGGAGAATCTACGAAACACCCAGCAAGAACAGATGCGGCATTATAATAAACGAGCAAGGCTTCGAACTTTTCGACCGGGTGACCGGGTATTGTTACACCTTCCCTCCACCGAATCTAAGCCGTATGCAAAGTGGCAAGGTCCTTATGAGGTGGTTCGGGCGGTAGGGCCAGTGAATTATGAAATTCGGCAACTGGACCACCGAAAGCCCCTACAAATTTATCATGTTAATTTGTTAAAACCCTGGCAAGAATGAGAGGCTCTATTTATTACACAAGATAGCGTAAGCGAGGATTTTGGACCAGAAATAGGGGCTCCAAAATCCACAGCTTCGATTAAGGTGGGGGACCAGTTACTTCCCCACCAAAAACAAGAGCTGGAACAGTTAGTGGCGGCATATGGAGATGTTTTTTCGGGGGTGCCTGGCCAAACCAACGTCATCCAACATGCCATTATCACTCTGCCAGGTGTAGTAGATCGACAGCGTCCCCATCGTGTCCCAGTGAGTCAACGAGAGGTCTTGCGCCGGGAAGTAGAGAGTATGCTCGAATTGGGGGTCATAGAACCTTCTCAGAGCGAGTGGTGCAGTCCTGTAGTAATGGTACAAGAAGAACAGTACTACTCGCTTCTGTGTTGACTTCCGCAAGGTAAATGCGGTCTCCAAATTCGATGCATACCCGATGCCCCGAGTGGACGAACTCCTTGACCGAATGGGGGACGCGAGGTATCTGTCAACTCTGGACCTGACAAATGGATATTGGCAGATTCCCCTAACCCCCAGCTCGCGGGAGAAAACGGCATTCTCCACTCCAGATGGATTATTTCAGTTTCGAACCATGCCCTTTGGGTTGCATGGAGCCCCAGCCACCTTTCAGAGAATGATGGACAGGATATTAGCCCCATCGGTATGCATCGGTACGGTACCGCATATATTGATGATGTAGTTATTTTCAGCTCTACCTGGAAAGAGCACTTGGATCAATTAGCGGCCATCCTTCAATCTCTGAGGGAGGCGGGGCTAACAGTCAAGTTGGAGAAATGCACGTTTGGACAGCAAGAGACTCAATATTTAGGGTTCATTATGGGTAACGGGCGAGTGAAACCAGTCACTTCCAAGGTCCAGGCCTTGGTAGAGACTCCGATTCCTCGCACCAAAGCCCAAGTAAGGTCATTGTTGGGACTGGCAAGCTATTATCGCCGATTCATCCACGAGTTTTCCACCATTGCCGGACCCCTCACTGACCTTACGAAAAAGGGCTCCCCAAATTCAGTACAATGGACAGAACAATGTCAAAAGGTGTTTGATCGTATCAAAAGTGCTCTCTCCCAAGCTCCAGCCCTAGTGTCACCTGACTTCAGCAAAGAGTTCATCCTCCAGACCGATGCCTCAGACGTTGGACTGGGGGCTGTTCTGTCTCAGGAGATTGATGGAGTTGAACACCCTGTTCTATATCTTAGTAAAAAAAAATGGCTCCTCAAGAAAGAAATTATTCAGTAATTGAAAAAGAGTGTCTCGCTATCAAATGGGCTATGAATTCCCTTAAATATTATCTCCTGGGACGACCGTTCACTCTCGTCACAGACCACGCCCCTCTTAAGTGGTTACGCACGACGAGGGACACGAACGCCCGGATTACTCGGTGGAGTCTGGCGCTGCAACCCTTCCAATATACTATCAGACGTCGTGCTGATTTCTTTTCAAGGGAAGGGAGGTCAATTGGGGACGTAGGAGAGGCCGAGCGGGCCTACAGCTCCACTCTGAGGGGGGGAAATATGTGACGGGGGTGCAACGGGTCGGAGCTGTGGTCGATCCTCCCGATCGCTGGTGGCGTTGCATAAAATGGGACGAGGCCGGCGAAAAGACAAAGGTCGAACCGTCTGGGAATTCCAGAAAGATCGCTCGCTCCACCCGAACGCAGAAGTCCGTGGCCGCCGCGCCACGTACCTCAGTCGGAGTTACTATGTACGCGATTGGGTACAGCGGCGACCAGGGCCGAGGCTAAGGGCGGGGTCGAACAGTATTTAAAGGACGGTACGATCTAAGCTCGGTTGCTCAGTCCTGGGAACAGCGAAGGAGACGTGCTGTTGGGTTTATTAATGTATGTGAAAGTGTGTTGTGTTGCAGAGACTGGAGACGGTGTTGCTGCGTTTTGCCTGGAAGAACGCCCGGGACCAAGGCACTAAACCCTACCCAGGACCGGGAGCCCCCTAGAGGTCGGCGCGGGAGCGCTGTTGAAACGTCTTTTTATTTTTCAACTTATATTTTACTGTGTGCGGGACTTTGTTGATTATACCTTTTTATTTTCTCCTCCTCCTTTATCATTGTTGATATTGGTGGGGGAAATTTATTTTGATTATTTTTATTTTCATTACTTTTGTTCTATTTTTTTTGTTGTGAACTGAATTACTGGTCGGTGGCCATTTCTCCGGCTAAACTTAATAAAACCCTGCTGCGGGGAAAACTAGAACAAGCCTCCTGTGTACTTTTTGCCAGTCCCACCATTTGACTCCGCCCACTAACCTCTTACAGATGGGTAAAACTTTTTGCAGTTTGCTCCACAGCATGCTACCCAATATTATCACTACACATATAACTATGACTCTTTCAAAGCATCTTAACAGTGGGTGTGGGAAACAGCAGTTCAATTAACATCCAGAATTTCTACAGTTCATTTTGTATTGGTGTAAATGCTGAGAAGTTGCATTTGTAGAAAATTTTGCCCTGAGAGTAAAGCCAAATAAATCTGTCCTTTTTGCCCTAGAACACGACCCTCCCTCTCACTCATTGTATGCATCATCAACAGTTAACAGATGGTCCACACCTCTAGCACTTCATTGCCCAGTGATGCAGTTATAATAATAATTATTATATAATTTAAAAAATACAAAGGTGAAAAGGTAGTGTCTTCAAGGGCTTTTTCTTTCCCTGGCTGACTGAATAAAGAGACCAATCATTTCACACTCGGTTACTTTCCTCAGAGCTGAAGCGGATGTGTATGCAATTAGCCTCAGAATACACGTGCTGGAAAAAAAAATGTAATTCATGTGTTGAACAATTTTTTTTTTTCTTTGCTGAATTAGACTGCGCAGCGCTGAACCGATTTGCAGCTCAATCCTCATGCAGCACAGTAAAAATGCCTCCTGAAAAAACAATAGCGGCCTGTCAAAGCCTTGCCAAGTTTATTTAAGTATTTTATATTTTCAATAATTTAAACACAAAAGTCTCCATTCTGACTGAATGCTCTCCTACCCCTTATCAAACTGCAGAACCTCAGATAGCAGCTGCTGATGAACCTGTTTTCAGTCAATGATCATGGCTTCTGTTTAATTCAGCCATGAGTTATTGTAATTAATATAATCATTACAAGCCTACAGTGTATGGCTCTCCCTCTGTTTCAGTGTCTGACAAGAGACTTTACTTTTGTAGAAATACTAACACTGTATGACAGTTAAGAGGAATGTTACACCTTGTGTCATACTTCAGTTAAGCAAAGAAAACAAACTTACTAAAATAATCATGCAAGTATACTGCTCTTCACCAGCAGAGGTCCCCATTTGGAACTTTATTTAGCATTTCTAGTGTGTCGTTTTACAGTAACATTCTCCATTAGCAGACAGAAGCTCACACTAAGGAGTAAAGCATTACAAAAAAATACACTAAAATACAATAAAAGCTGAAATACACCTACTTCTCAAATACATGAAAAGTAAATATTAACCCACTTTAAATCTGAATGACAACACTGAGTATCCCTATGTCTGTCACAGCAATAGCAGTAGTTCTTAATTCTTAGGTAACGAATTTTGGTTGGGGATTAAAGTATCCAAAATAATATTATTATTATTAGAGATACCGAAAGTAACATTAAGGAGTCCAGGATTTGTGGTAATCAAGGTCAAATCAAACCAAAAGTATATTCTTGATATTCAGGTATTTTAAATAAAAGTTGTCTCAATGTGTAGACATGGCTTGGAATGTAACTGCAACTACAAACATACAGCAGGATAAGGTCAGAGCTGCTTCTTGATACAGTAGTTCCTCGCTAACACAGACACCGTTATGCCGTACACGTGACGGATATGCTGGACATGACGTAGGTCCCCCGGTAATATCCAATGAAGTGTGACGCTAGGTCACTGTGAACTGCATGACCCAAAGAGACAGCATGGTGTCAGCAGAACATAGATACAAGGAAGAGCAGATACAAGCAGCCTCCTGAATGGCTGAAGTGCATGACTGAAACAGAACTCCTGCTCTTAAGAGTTTAAATTAACTGTGGTCGATCGGCTGGAATAGGACAAGAAGCTTTCACAAATACTGCCAGGCTCCAGTGGCTTGAAATGCAAGATGTGGGCTGCAATTCAGAATCTGAAGTCTTGAATTGCTTTTGCAAAGAAAGTCTGACTCACATGAACAGAAAACAAAAGTGGTAGGTAGGCTATGTGTTTTACCTGCAGCCACACTAACACTTACTATGTACAGTGGCTCTCAAAAGTATTCACCGCCTTGGACTTTTCCACGTTTTATTATGTCACAACAGAAATCAAAATTGACTTAATTCAGAGTTTTTTGCCACTGATCAACACAAAAAAAGTCCATAATGTAAAAGTGAATAACAAAATCTACAAATTGTTCTAAATTAATTGATTGCATAAGTATTCACTCCCTTTGCTATGACACACCTAAATAAGCTCTGGTGCAACCAATTGTCTTTAAGCCACATAATTAGTTGAATGGAGTCCACCTGTGTGCAATTAAGGTGTTTCACATGATTTCAGGTTAAATACACCTGTCTCTGGGAGGTCCCACAGTTGGTTAGTACATTTCCTAACAAAAACTACATCATGAAGATGAAGGAACATTCAAAGCAAATCTGGAATAAGGTTCTTCAAAAGCACCAATCAGGGGGGTAGGATATAAGAACATTTCCAAGGCACTGAACATAAGAAAGTTTACAAACGAGGAGAGGCCATTCAGCCCATCTTGCTCGTTTGGTTGTTAGTAGCTTATTGATCCCAGAATCTCATCAAGCAGCTTCTTGAAGGATCCCAGGGTGTCAGCTTCAACAACATTACTGGGGAGTTGATTCCAGACCCTCACGATTCTCTGTGTAAAAAAGTGCCTCCTTTTTTCTGTTCTGAATGCCCTTTTGTCTAATCTCCATTTGTGACCCTTGGTCCTTGTTTCTTTTTTCAGGTCGAAAAAGTCCCTTGGGTCGACATTGTCAATACCTTTTAGAATTTTGAATGCTTGAATTAGGTCGCGGAATAATTCTGGTTGTTGTTCTTTGCACTTTGCTCTTTCTAGAGCAACAATATCCTTTTTGTAGTGAGGTGACCAGAACTGAACACAATATTCAAAATGAGGTCTTACTAATGCAATGTACAGTTTTAACATTACTTCTTTTGATCTAAATTCAACACTTTTTACAATACATCAAAGCACCTTGTTGGCCTTTTTTATAGCTTCCCCAGATTGTCTGGATGAAGACATTTGAGTCAACAAAAACTCCTAGGTCTTTTTCATAGATTCCTTCTTCAACTTCTGTATTTCCCATATGATAATTATAATGCACATTTTTATTTCCTGTGTGCAGTACCTTACACTTTTCTCTATTAAATGTCATTTGCCATGTGCCTGCCCAGTTCTGAATCTTGTCTAGATCATTCTGAATGACCTTTGCTGCAACAGTATTTGCCACTCCTCCTGTTTTTGTGTCTGCAAATTTAACAAGTTTGCTTACTATACCAGAATCTAAATCATTAATGTAGATTAGGAATAACAGAGGACCTAATACTAATACCTGTGGTACTGTTACCTCGCTCCATTTTGAGGTTTCTCCTCTAATCAGTACTTTCTGTTTTCTACATGTTAACCACTCCCTAATCCATGTAATTATGTTTCCTTGAATCCCGTTCTGCATTGAATATCCCCCGGAGCACAGTAAAATCCATTATTAAGAAATGGATATAATATGGCACAACTGTGAATCTGTCTAGAACAGGCCGTCCTCAAAAACTGAGTATCCAGGCGAGAAGGGCACTAGTCAGGGAGGCAACCAAGAGGCCTATGGCAACTCTAAAGGAGTTACAGTCTTCCACGGCTGAGCTGGGAGACACTGTGCATACGGCAACAATAGCCCGGGTGCTTCACAAAACTGGCTTTTATGGGAGAGTGGCAAAAAGAAAGCCGTTGTTGAAAAAAACATCACATTTCGGCTAGAGTTTGCCAGAAGGCATGTGGGAGACTGAGACCAAGTGGAAGAAGATTCTATGGTCTGATGAGACCAAAATATAGTTTTTTGGCCTCAACGCTAAGCGCTACATTTGGTGCAAGCCTAATGCCGCACATCATCCTGAGAACGTCATCCCTACCGTGAAGCATCATGCTATGGGGATGCTTCTCTGCATCAGGGCCTGGAAAGCTTGTGAAGATAGAGGGCAAAATGGATGCAAAATACAGAGAAATCCTGGAGGAAAACCTACTGAAGTCTGCAAGAGACCTGGGACTTGGGAGAAGATTCATCTTCCAGCAGGACAATGACCCCAAACATACAGCCAAAGCCACAATGGAGTGGCTTAAAAACAAAAAGGTCAATGTCCTGGAGAGGCCCAGTCAAAGCCCGGACCTCAATCCAATGAGAATATGTGGAAAGAGTTGAAAATTGCTGTTCACCAAAGGTCCCCATCCAACTTGACAGAGCTTGACAATTTTGCAAAGAAGAATGGGCAATAATTGCAGTGTCCAGATGTGCAAAGCTGGTAGAGACTTATCCAAATAGACTCATGGCTGTAATTGCTACCAAAGGTGCCTCAACCAAATATTGACTCAAGGGGGTGAATATTTATGCAGCAATTATTTTCTGTTTTGTATTTGTAATTCATTTACAACAATTTGTAGATTTTATTTTTCACTTTGACATTATGGACTTTTTGTGTTGATCACGTGTTGTGTTGCTCAGCGGCAAAAACTCCTAATTAAATCAATTTTGATTCCATGTTTAAAATGATACAGTTCTATGTGTATGCAGTATATGCAAGTGTCACAGATTCCCACCCCTTGTGTGTATGTTATTTATTTATGTAGGTATTTACTTGTATTATTGTTGTTGTATATTATGTTTGTTTATATAGTTAGTACCATTTTGTTTGGATCGGCAGGGAGGGGGTTAAATCTCTCCTTGCCAAAAGTCATGTGAGAACGTGGTTAGAGCTTAATGATGTCATTGTTAATTATTGGTTAATTTGGTTCCAGCCACAAACTATAAAACACAAGGAGAAATCCTTGGTCGGACGGAGAGAGTTGTGAGGACAATAGTGTGAATGCTATCAGCCAGCGAGCAAAGGTATAAAGGCGTATAAGGGCGTGTATAAAAGGTACTTGTTATTTAAATCTCTTTTGTTTGGACAGCATGCTCTTTTCTTTGTGTTTTCTTGTGTAAAGTCTTTGCTTGGATATTTACTTCTGTTTATTTAATAAACACTCAGCACCAATGCGCTCAGTTTCAACCCTGTATACCTTTATTGTTTTGCACTTCTTCCTGGTCCGTGATGTCATCACCCAAACGCACCACTCAAGCCCACCTGATCACAGTAAGGTACTGTATAGTATCACAGCGTGTCAATCCGGCACTGTTCGATTTTGTGTTAACTGTGTACTAAGTAGGCTACAGTACAAAAGAAAAAAAAGAGAAAGCGCTAAAATCGTTTAGTTTAGCTTATAAAATAATCATTTATTATTTTCAAATTGTACAACAATGCGTAAGCATGACTTTTTTTGTTACCTGTAACCTAGGCTAAAGTAAAGAAAGTGTGCTAGGTATTTATTTGATTTTGCTATTGTACTGTATAGGCCTA
The DNA here is from genome assembly GCF_017654505.1 of Polyodon spathula. NCBI lineage: Eukaryota > Metazoa > Chordata > Actinopteri > Acipenseriformes > Polyodontidae > Polyodon > Polyodon spathula. The sequence goes on along the minus strand of NC_054567.1, from coordinate 1,020,838 downwards.
CTGTACAGATTAATATTTTTACATTATGTAATCTGTACAGATAATGCACTGTTATTTAAGCACAATGAGACATACATTTAAATTTAATTGAGCACTACAAATATATGTGGGTGCGATTTACTCATTTTTCTAAACCAGTCCTTGGAAGAGTTCAAGAGATGAGAGGCCAAAGAGCAAAAGCCATGATCTCCCACAGTTCACAACGCTGGCACAGAAAGGAGCACAAGTTGCGCTGGTGAATGTAGCAGGAAAGCAGATCCTTGGTGTAAGATGGACCCAGGCTAGTCAAGGCCTTAAAGGTTAGCAGCAAGTCAATTCTATATTTAACTGGTAACCAGTGCAGAGATGCTAAAACTGGTATTCTGGTCATACTGTCTTTTTCTTGTTAAAACTTAAGCAGCAGAATACTGAATGTATTGCATCCTATTAAGAAAATTAGTGGAAACGCCAGTAAAAACAAAGCATTACAATAGGAAATTCTCGATGAAATGAAGGCATGTATCAGTTTCTCCACATTTAAACACTGACAAAGATCATCTAAGGCAAGCAATATTTTTCGTAGATGAAAAAATAAAAACTACAGATATTTCTAACGTGGGCCTCAAAAGACAACGTAGAGTCAAATTTAACATCTAGATTTTTAACTTCAGACATAGGTCTAATCTCAAGCCCATCGATGACCAAACTAAAACTACCAATTTTGCACATCTGGTGCGCAGAATCCAATAGCATGACCACTGTCTTGCTGTACTATCGTCAGCATACGGTGGCTTGCGAAAGTATTGACCCCCCTTGGCATTTCTCCTATTTTATTGCCTTACAACCTGGAATTAAAATGGATTTTTATTTGGATTTCATGTAATGGACATACACAAAATAGTCTACTTGGAGAAAAGATCCTCGAGCAGGTTCGGAAGCATTTAAACTAGAAAGGAAGGGGGGAGAAATCAACAAAAAAACAGAAGGGAGACCGCATCAAAACAAGAACAACAACTCAGGTAAGACAACCATTAAATGTATTTATCTAAATGCTAGAAGTATCAGAAACAAAATTCTAGAACTTGAAGCTACTGCACTAACAGGTAACTATGATGTGATAGGTGTTACAGAAACGTGGTTATCTGAGAGTGATGGGGACGAATATAATATTTGTGGGTATACACTGTATAGGAAAGACAGGCAGGACAGACGAGGAGGAGGGGTAGCGCTATACATAAGAAACAGTCTTGAAGCCCAGGTGTTAAACCTGGACAAAGAAAATAAAACCGAATCAATATGGGTCAGAATAACAGACAAAAATTCAAAAGGCATAATAATAGGAGCATGCTATAGACCGCCAGATTCAGACGGTGAGCACAATAATCTGTTATACAATGACATTAGAAATGTGTGTAGCAAAGGAGAAGCCATACTAATGGGGGATTTCAACTTCCCCCAAATAAAATGGGAAAACCCGGTGGATAGCGCGAAGGATGAAATAGAAATGGTGGAAATGACAAATGACTGCTTCCTAACACAATTTGTGAAGGCACCCACTAGAGGGGAGGCATGCCTTGATTTAGTCTTTTCAAATAACGAAGATAGAATAACTAAAACAGAGGTCAGAGAACCACTGGCAAACTCAGACCACAACATGGTCTCATTTGAAGTGTTTTTTAAATCCTCAAAAGTAAAGACTAAAGCTAAGGTTTACAATTTTAGAAAAGCAAACTATGAAGGCATGAAACAGAGACTAACAGAAGTAGATTGGAGTAAAATAGAGAAAACACCCACAGAAGAAGGATGGTTGTTCTTCAAAAATGTAGTACTAGAGGCGCAAAACAATTATATCCCTAAAGTAGACAAATCTAAATGTAAAACTAAATTGCCAAAATGGTTTAATAGATCAATTAAAAAAAATATTCAGCGAAAAAAGGCACTTTACAGAGCATTAAAAAAGGACCAAAAAGAAAGTACACAGAAAGAGTACACAGAACTGCAAATGCAAGTCAAAAAGGAAGTTAGAAAGGCCAAGAGAGAAATAGAAATGAACATTGCTAAGGGAGCTAAAACCAATTCCAAAATGTTTTTCCAATATTACAACAGCAAGAGAACATTCAAAGAGGAGATTAAATGTTTAAGAGATACAAATGGCAAAATCGTAGAGGAAGAAAAAAAAATAGCAAATATGTTAAATGATTACTTTTCACAAGTTTTTACAAAGGAAGATACTGACAACATGCCCCACATGTCATCCAGTTCCTATCCAGTTTTAAATAACTTTAGCATAACTGAGGCAGAAGTGTTAAAGGGACTAGGAGCTCTTAAAATAAACAAATCCCCTGGGCCGGATGAGATCCTCCCAGTAGTACTCAAAGAAATGAAAGAAGTAATTTACAAACCGCTAACCAAGATCATGCAGCAGTCTCTTGACACAGGGGTGGTACCGACAGACTGGAAAATTGCAAACGTAATACCGATCCACAAAAAGGGAAACAAAACTGAACCAGGTAACTACAGACCAGTAAGCCTGACTTCTATTATATGCAAACTTATGGAAACTATAATAAGAGCCAAAATGGAATGGAAATGGAGTGTGGTAACCAGCGGTGTACCACAGGGATCAGTATTAGGTCCTCTGCTATTCCTAATCTACATTAATGATTTAGATTCTGGTATAGTAAGCAAATTTGTTAAATTTGCAGACGACACAAAAGTAGGAGGAGTGGCAAACACTGTTGCAGCAGCAAAGGTCATTCAAAATGATCTAGACAAGATTCAGAACTGGGCAGACACATGGCAAATGACATTTAATAGAGAAAAGTGTAAGGTACTGCACGCAGGAAATAAAAATGTACATTATAAATATCATATGGGAGATATTGAAATTGGAGAAGGAATCTATGAAAAAGACCTAGGAGTTTTTGTTGACTCAGAAATGTCTTCATCTAGGCAATGTGGGGAAGCTATAAAAAAGGCTAACAAGATACTCGGATACATTGTGAAAAGTGTTGAATTTAAATCAAGGGAAGTAATGTTAAAACTGTACAATGCACTTGTAAGACCTCATCTTGAATATTGTGTGCAGTTCTGGTCACCTCGCTATAAAAAAGATATTGCTGCTCTAGAAAGAGTGCAAAGAAGAGCGACCAGAATTATTCCGGGCTTAAAAGGCATGTCATATGCAGACAGGCTAAAAGAATTTAATCTGTTCAGTCTTGAACAAAGAAGACTACGTGGCGACCTAATTCAAGCATTCAAAATTCTAAAAGGTATTGACAGTGTCGACGCAAGGGACTTTTTCAGCCTGAAAAAAGAAACAAGGACCAGGGGTCACAAATGGAGTTTAGAAAAAGGGGCATTCAGAACAGAAAATAGGAGACACTTTTTTACACAGAGAATTGTGAGGGTCTGGAATCAACTCCCCAGTAATGTTGTTGAAGCTGACACCCTGGGATCCTTCAAGAAGCTGCTTGATGAGATTTTGGGATCAATAAGCTACTAACAACCAAACGAGCAAGATGGGCCGAATGGCCTCCTCTCGTTTGTAAACTTTCTTATGTTCTTATGTTCTTAAAATAGTCCAAACTGGTGAAGTGAAATGAAAAAAAATAACTTGTTTCAAAAAATTCTAAAAAATACATAACGGAAAAGTGATGCGTGCACATCTATTCACCCCCTTTGCTATTAAGCCTCTAAATAAGATCTGGTGCAACCAATTACCTTCAGAAGTCACATAATTAGTTAAATAAAGTCCACCTGTGTGCAATCTAAGTGTCACATGATCTCAGTATATATACACCTGTTCTGAAAGGCAACACCACTAAGCAAGGGGCACCACCAAGCAAGCGGCACCATGAAGACCAAGGAGCTCTCCAAACAGGTCAGGGACAAAGTTGGGGAGAAGTACAGATCAGGGTTGGGTTATAAAAAAATATCCGAAACTTAGAACATCCCACGGAGCACCATTAAAGCCATTATTAAAAAATGGAAAGAATATGGCACCACAATAAACCTGGCAAGAGAGGGCCACCCACCAAAACTCACGGACCAGGCAAGGAGGGCATTAATCAGAGAGGCAACAAAGAGATCAAAGATAACCCTGAAGGAGCTGCAAAGCTCCACAGCGGAGATTGGAGTATCTGTCCATAGGACCACGTTAAGCCGTACACTCCACAGAGCTGGGCTTTACGGAAGAGTGGCCAGAAAAAAGCCATTGCTTAAATAAAAAAATAAGCAAACACGTTTGGTGTTCGCCAAAAGGCATGTGGGAGACTCCCCAAACATATGGAAGAAGGTACTCTGGTCAGATGAGACTAAAATTGAGCTTTTTGGCCATCAAGGAAAACGCTATGTCTGGCGCAAACCCAACACCTCTCATCACCCCGAGAACACCATCCCCACAGTGAAGCATGGTGGTGGCAGCACCATGCTGTGGGGATGTTTTTCATCAGCAGGGACTGGGAAACTGGTCAGAATTGAAGGAATGATGGATGGTGCTAAATACAGGGAAATTCTTGAGGGAAACCTGTTTCAGTCTTCCAGAGATTTGAGACTGGGGCGGAGGTTCACCTTCCAGCAGGACAATGACCCTAAGCATACTGCTAAAGCAACACTCGAGTGGTTTAAGGGGAAACATTTAAATGTCTTGGAATGGCCCAGTCAAAGCCCAGACCTCAATCCAATTGATAATCTGTGGTATGACTTAAAGATTGCTGTACACTAGCGGAACCCATCCAACTTGAAGGAGCTGGAGCAGTTTTGCCTTGAAGAATGGGCAAAAATCCCAGTGGCTACATGTGCCAAGCTTATAGATACATACCCCAAGAGACTTGCAACTGTAATTGCCGCAAAAGGTGGCTCTACAAAGTATTGACTTTGGGGCGGTGAATACTTATGCACGCTCAAGTTTTCTGTTTTTTTTGTCTTATTTCTTGTTTGTTTCACAATAAAAAATATTTTGCATCTTCAAAGTGGTAGGCATGTTGTGTAAATCAAATGATACAAACCCCCAAAAAATCCATTTTAATTCCAGGTTGTAAGGCAACAAAATAGGAAAAATGCCAAGGGGGGTCAATACTTTTGCAAGCCACTGTAGCTATGAAATCGAATGTTGTGATGACTAATTATCTGACCGAACAGGAGCACATGGATACTGAATAAAAAAAAGAGCCCAGTAACCAAGCCCCCCCCCCCCCCCCCCAGAGCAAAACAGGTTTAAAAGGCACTGCATTGCAAAAGGACACTCGGTACTGTATCTCCAGCCAAGCCCCACCACTTGTCCACACGTCTTCCTAGATGTGCAAACTGATAAATCCTCTCCTGATCACTCGTTTTAAATCACCAAACTCCTCAACAATGTGATCAAAGTCATTTATTTTATTACTATAACATCTCAAAAAGCTCTGCAAATGTCCGTGATATTCTTTGAGTGCTGGATGCGGAAGCAGCTACCTCCTTTATTTGTGTCTGTTATCTCTGTGGAGCAGAGCACAACCTGAAATCTTGATGCATTTTTTCCATTGATTTACACAACCTACTCAACACTTTCAATGTGTGAAAAAATGGGAGGGAGAAACAAATCAATTAAATAAAAACCTGAAAAGTCTTCTTCATTAGACAAGTATTCACCCCCTTTGCTATGGCACTCCTAAATAAGCTCAGGTGCAACCACTTGCCTTCAGAATTCACACAGTAAGTTAAATGGAGTCCATCTGTGTGCAATAAAAGTGGTTGACATGATTTCAGATTAAATACACCTGTCTCTGTAAGGTCCTACAGTTGGGTAGTGCATTCAAAGCAAAGATACTACCATGAAGACCAAGGAGCTTTCAGAACAACATCTGGATAAAGTTGTGGAAAGGAACAGATCAGGGGAGGGGTATAAAAAGATTTCAAAAGACACTGAATATCCCTTGGAGCACAGTCAAGTTGATCATTAAGAAGTGGAAGGTATACGGCACCACCCAGAATCTGCTTAGAGCAGGCCATCCTCCCAAACTGAGCAGCCAGGTAAGAAGGGCATTGGTCAGAGAAGCCACCAAGAGGCCAATGAGAACTCTGAAAGACCTACAGCGTTCCATGGCTGTGATGGGAGAAACTGTCCATGTGTCAACAATACCTCGGATACTCCACAAATCTGGCCTGTATGGAAGAGTGGAAAGAAGGAAGCCATTTCTGAAAAAAGCCCATGTAAAATCCTGCTTGGAATTTGCAAAAAGGCATGTGGGAGACTGAAAAGATGTGTCAAAAGACTGTGGTCTGATGAAACAAAAATTGAACTATTTGGCCTAAATGCAAAGCGTGCAAAGCGCAAACCCAACACAGCACTGGGAAGCTTGTCAGGGTAGAGGGCAAAATGGATGGAGCTAAATACAGGCAAATCCTTGAGGAAAACCTGCTTCAGTCTGCAAAAGACGTAAGACTGTGACAGAGATCCATCAACAATCCCCATCCAACTTGACAGAGCTTGAACAATTTTGCCAAGAAAAATGGGCAAATACTGCACGATCCAGATGTGCAAATCTGGTAGAGACTTACCACAAAAGACTCAGAGCTGTAATTTCTGCCAAAGGTGGTTCTACCAAGTATTGACTCAGGGGGGGTGAACATTTATCCAATATAAAGACCGGCTTTTCGCCGGTCTCAAACAGTAAATAAGACGGACACACGGCCTTAAAGGCCACCTCCCCCCTTAGTCCCCAAAGTCCTGGTTCACAGTCCCAGCCCAGGAACAGGGGCAGCAATGGGCCAAGAGTGGTGGCCATGGTGTGAGGTCCTTCTCCCACCCAACCGCCTAGCTGTCTGTGGTGGTGGTCTCCTGACCTCCTCCCGCCCCCTTGTCTGCAGCTGGCAGCTCCCTCTTGTGGGGCTCCGGCCATCAAATTCCCTGCAGCGAAAGTGCTGCGGGGGAAGGTGGTCTTCTGACCTCTCCCCTTCTTCATAGCCGGCAACTCCCCTTTGTTCGTCTCCGGCCACAGTATTTCCTGAGGAAAAGCAGGGCAGACAGCAACCCCAGGCAAAGCGGAGCTGGCAGGGCCCCAGGCGAAGCAGCCCCGGCGACCCCAGGTGACGGCAACAGCAGCGGACCATCGGGAAGCGACGGCAGCGGCGGCGGACCCCCAGGAGGCAAACTCGGGAGGGGAGACCCCGGGCACAGCGGCGGCAGCAGGAGCTCCACTTCTCCCTGGTACCCTGTAACTGGTATCTCCCCAGGCAATGAGGAGCAGGAGGCCACCCCGGGCGATGCAGAGCAGGCATCCTTGGGCAGAGCGAGGCGGGCATCCTTGGGCAGAGCGAGGCGGGCATCCTTGGGCAGAGCGAGGCGGGCATCCTTGGGCAGAGCGAGGCGGGCATCCTTGGGTGGTAGAGATGGAACCAGCAGGTATTCACCCTCTGCTGGTGGAGGAGGGAGCTGCAAGCTCCAATGGCAGTGGAGGCGGAAACAGCAGGAATTCACCCTCTGCTGGTGGAGTTGGCAGAGGCAGCTCCTGCTGCTCTGCTCCTGGTGGTGGAAGCGGTGGAGGTGGGAGCACCATGTAGTCTCCTGGCGACGGAGGTGGAAGCAGCGTGTAGTCTCTCCCTGTTGCAGGGGATTGGTGTGGCTCTCCCTCACTTGCAGGGTACTGGTGCGGCTCTCCCTTTAATCCTGGGAAAGCGGTGCCTGTGTCCGTGCTGTACTGTGCAGGGAAGATAGTGCTCAGGGCGTAGTGCTGGCTCTATGGTGGTAGCTCCTGGTTCTATTCCCCGCGTTGTAGGGATGGAGGCAGAGGAAGTTCCTGCTCCTTTCCTTGTGAGGGTGGTGGTGAAACCAGCAGGTATTCTCCCTCTGCTGGAGGTGGAGGAACCAGCAGGCATCCTCCTTCTGCTGGTGATGGTTGGAATGACAGGTAGTCCTCCCACAGTGGTGGAGGTGGAACCAGCAGGCATTCTCCCTCTGCTGGTGGAGTTGAGAACAGCATGCACTTTTCCACCGCTGTTCTCATCTTAGGCTGTGGACCTGGGGGCTGGATAGGACGTTCGGGCTCCTCTGTCTCTGGCAATGGAGGGGGTTGGTCAGGTGCTATGTGCCCAACCCTGCCAACAGCAAAGCACCATTTCTCACCTTTCAGGCAGGTGAGGCAGATGTCCAGCGTGGTAGAGACAGCGCAGGACCTGCGACCGGCCTTGCGCTGCTGATGATGCACTTGCTGCTGCTGATGTTGCTGCTGCTTCCTCTGACCGTTTCCCATTTTTATCTTTTTTCAAACAAAACAAAAACACTAATCTTCTTTAAAAAAAATCCCAGTATTCCTGGTCTGACACTAGGAGACGCTATTATCCCACAATGACACCAATTGTGAAACAATGGCTTGCAGTGGTGACATCAGAACAGAAACACAGACTCCAAAATAAGGAATGGTGGGTGAAACTGAGGCACAGGGATGCTCAGTTTTTTATTAAATAATAGAAAATACAAGAGTTTTTCGCCAGCACATATAGCAATTGTTTACACTTTTAATACTTTGACAGACTTAGGTTTCTCCTCTAACACTCTGACCCTAATGAGCCTGGAGTGCGTCTTTTTATAGTCTGTGGCTGGAGCCTTAATTACCTAATTTGATATAATAATTACCTTAAGGCTCCAGCCACATTACCACAAGAGTATTAGGGAAGGGGTTTTAACCCGATCCCCACCGACTACACAATATTAAGACTGGCTTTTCGCCGGTCTCAAACAGTAAATAAGACGGACAGTGTTCGACCGCCCGGACATAAACAATCTAACAACAAAATAATCAAAGGGGCGGGACACTCCGCTACACCAAGACATTTCAGGTTTTTTTTTCATTAACTGTTGTTTCACAATAAAAATTCTCTTGCCTCTTCAAAGTGTTGAGAAGGTTGTGTAAATCAAAAGGGAAAAAACCCATTTAAATGCATCAAGATTTTAGGTTGTAACACAACAAACTGTGAAAACGTCCAAAGGGGGTGAATACTTACTATAGGAACTGTATGTGTATTGCTCAGACACGCCCCTTTTCTCTCCTTCTCTCGGCTCCTATCGGTCTCACTCGACCATTGAACGGTTTTCTCTGCTTTTACCGCAGAAAAAAACGACTAGAGACCTGTGATTGATGTCTTTTTGATGACGTCAAACAGGGTCCAACATCGGAATGGAAAGGGAAAATTTTAACGTGGGACCTGGTCCGACATAGGACCACAAAGGGTTAACAGAATCAAAAACACCAGTGCAGTTCTCTAAACGATGTACAAGAACATTATAATTAACAGTATCAAAAACACCAGTGCAGTTCTCTAAACGACGTACATGAACATCATGATTAACAGTGTCAAAGCCGACTGAGGTCCAAAAGAACAAGAACAGATGGAGCGACTGAATCTGCAGCCATCAATAAGTCCTTTACCATCGTAATTAACTAAGACTGTTTCTGTGCTGTGTAAAGGGCTAAAATTAGACTGAAAAGATTCAAAGAGCACATTAGACATTAGATGTGACTGAAGTTGAGACGCTACCACCTGTTCAAAAATGTTTGTCAGATAAGGTAAAAATTTGAAATTGGCCTGTAGTTGCACAGCACATCTGAGTTTAAATTAGTATTACTTTAAATACAGTTGCAATAGCAACAAGATTGTGGGGTGAGGGAACAATTCCAGATCTCATCGATTCATTAATAATGCTAAAACAAAAAGGAGACATATGGCTGAGAAACAAGATGTGAAAAAGAAAGTGAGAATAGGGTCTAACTAAACCAGATCAGCCTATGTTATCACATTCCCAGAGCACTCATTCAGCCTAGGTTATTACATTCCAGAGCACTCATTCAGCCTAGGTTATCACATTCCCAGAGCACTCACTCAGACTAAGTTATTACCCAGAGCACTCACTCAGACTAGGTTATCACATTCCCAGAGTACTCATTCAGACTAGGTTATCACATTCCCAGAGCACTCATTCAGACTAGGTTATTACATTCCAGAGCACTCACTCAGACTAGGTTATCACATTCCAGAGCACTCATTCAGGCTAGGTTATCACATTCCAGAGCACTCATTCAGACTAGGTTATCACATTCCCAGAGTGCTCATTCAGACTAGGTTATCACATTCCAGAGCACTCATTCAGGTAGGCTCATCTCACTCCCGAAGACAATTTAGATGTGCTAATTTGTCTTTCTTTGTCAATAAATATCATAATTGGGAATGGCTTATCTCAGAGGCACTGGTACTATACAGGCTAGTAATACCCAGAGCGATCTCACAGACATTGGTACTATACAGTCTAGTAATCCCCAGTGCTATGTCAGAGGCACTGGTACTATACAGGCTAGTAATCCCCAGTGCTATCTCAGAGGCACTGGTACTATACAGGCTAGTAATCCCCAGTGCTATGTCAGAGGCACTGGTACTATACAGGCTAGTAATCCCCAGTGCTATGTCAGAGGCACTGGTACTATACAGGCTAGTAATCCCCAGTGCTATCTCACAGACACTGGTACTATACAGGCTAGTAGTCCCCAGTGCTATCTCAGACAGAATGTATGCTAGTAATGACCTGGTGTTCTCACTAAAACACACTATAAAAACACTGAAGAGCTCATGCACTCACCCTCCTGCAGCTTCAGGTGCTGAAGGAAGAGAGGGTTCTGCAGCACATTGCACCGGCCCAGCTCATCTTCTCTGGTGAGCAGCATCAGATCAGTGTAGATGAAAACAGTCACCTGCAAACATAATGCAAACACACATCAGTGACATACACCCACTGCCACAGCTGGAAATGCACCTGTCCAAACACAAGGTTCAAGAACTAAAGTCTTCCCAGCGACAGCGAGTGGAAGCAACAGAGTGGGAAAAGTACAGGCATGGAAAAATGCAGAGCAGTTTAGGATCAGTTTGAAAGCAGGTTGACTGCTGCACAAGAAACTAAACTTCCAAGCCAGTAATCTGCAACACCTGCATGATGTGGGAAATTCGAGAAAACCCAGCAGAGCTAAACCAAGTGTGCATAAAGTGCTGCACGATCCAGGACTTGCATAAACTAGTAAGTATGCTAGAAATGGAGCTGGAAGAAATGAGACAGCAACAGGACCTTGAGGAGATGGCACACCCACAATTCATGGAAGTCTGTACCACCCCTAACAGACTGAAAGTCACCAGGGAGAAAGAAGGTCAGAACAGCTGGGTTCAGGTAGGCAAAAGCAAGGAAAAAAAGAAACTTTGTCAAACACAACCACCAGAAATCAAAACATGCAACACATTTGAGCTACTTCAAAATTTTGATGAGCAAAACCAACATCAAGAGAACAAAAGGAACAACATCCAGGACCCTATTAACAGTGGTGACCAGAAAGCAAAAATAAGGGTGGTCATGATTGTTGGGGACTCCATACTGAGAAACACAGCAAGTTCAGTTCGCAGGTTGGACCCCCTTACTACAACAGTGTGCTGCCTTCTAGGAGCCTCTGTCAAGCAAATCACTGAGAACGTGGACAGGCTCCAAGTATGAACAGGAGATGACCCGGATACTGCCAGCACCTTGCAAAGGACCATATGGACAGCTGGAATTAATTGCATGGCTGAAGACGTGGTGCACACGGGAAGGCTTCACCTATCTTGATCATTGGACCACATTCTACAACAAGGACTGTCTGTATAGACGGGACGAACTGCACTTAAATAAACAGGGAACCAGTCTACTTGGAGAAAAGATCCTCGAGCAGGTTCAGAAGCATTTAAACTAAAAAGGGGGGAGAAATCAACAAAAAAACAGAAGGGAGACCGCATCAAAACAAGGACAACTCAGGTAAGACAACCATTAAATGTATTTATCCAAATGCTAGAAGTATCAGAAACAAAATTTTAGAACTTGAAGCTACTGCACTAACAGGTAACTATGATGTGATAGGTGTTACAGAAACTTGGTTGTCTGAGAGTGATGGGGACGAATATAATTTGTGGATATACACTGTATAGGAAAAACAGGCAGGACAGAAGAGGAGGAGGAGTAGCGCTATACATAAGAAAAGGTCTTGAAGCCCAGGTGTTAAACCTGGACAAAGAAAATAAAGCCGAATCAATATGGGTCAGAATAACGGACAAAAATTCAAAGGGATTGTGGCAGAGCAAAGCTCTGCCCTTTTTAAATTGGCAGGGATGGGGTTAATTTCCCCTCCCTGCCTGGGTTTATTATGTTCAGGTGGCTGGGGTTGATTAGTAAAGACAGTAAAGACTAAAGACAGTAAGACAGTAAAGACTAAAGTTAAGGTTTACAATTTTAGAAAAGCAAACTATGAAGGCATGAAACAGAGACTAACAGAAGTAGATTTGAGTAAAATAGAGAAAACACCCACAGAAGAAGGATGGTTGTTCTTCAAAAATGTAGTACTAGAGGCGCAAAACAATTACATCCCTAAAGTAGACAAATCTAAATGTAAAACTAAATTGCCAAAATGGTTTAATAGATCAATTAAAAAAAATATTCAGCGAAAAAAGGCACTTTACAGAGCATTAAAAAAGGACCGAAAAGAAAGTACGCAGAAAGAGTACACGGAACTGCAAACGCAAGTCAAAAAGGAAGTTAGAAAGGCCAAGAGAGAAATAGAAATGAACATTGCTAAGGGAGCTAAAACCAATTCCAAAATGTTTTTCCAATATTACAACAGCAAGAGAACATTCAAAGAGGAGATTAAATGTTTAAGAGATACAAATGGCAAAATCGTAGAGGAAGAAAAAAAAATAGCAAATATGTTAAATGATTACTTTTCACAAGTTTTTACAAAGGAAGATACTGACAACATGCCCCACATGTCATCCAGTTCCTATCCAGTTTTAAATAACTTTAGCATAACTGAGGCAGAAGTGTTAAAGGGACTAGGAGCTCTTAAAATAAACAAATCCCCTGGGCCGGACGAGATCCTCCCAGTAGTACTCAAAGAAATGAAAGAAGTAATTTACAAACCGCTAACCAAGATCATGCAGCAGTCTCTTGACACAGGGGTGGTACCGACAGACTGGAAAATTGCAAACGTAATACCGATCCACAAAAAGGGAAACAAAACTGAACCAGGTAACTACAGACCAGTAAGCCTGACTTCTATTATATGCAAACTTATGGAAACTATAATAAGATCCAAAATGGAAAATTACCTATATGGTAACAGGGTCCTGGGAGACAGTCAACATGGTTTTAGGAAAGGGAGATCGTGCCTAACTAACCTGCTTGATTTTTTTGAGGATGCAACATCGATAATGGATAATTGCAAAGCATATGACATGGTTTATTTAGATTTCCAGAAAGCTTTTGACAAAGTCCCGCACAAAAGATTAATTCTCAAACTGAACGCAGTTGGGATTCAAGGAAACACATGTACATGGATTAGGGAGTGGTTAACATGTAGAAAACAGAAAGTACTGATTAGAGGAAAAACCTCAGAATGGAGTGTGGTAACCAGCGGTGTACCACAGGGATCAGTATTAGGTCCTCTGCTGTTCCTAATCTACATTAATGATTTAGATTCTGGTATAGTAAGCAAACTTGTTAAATTTGCAGACGACACAAAAGTAGGAGGAGTGGCAAACACTGTTGCAGCAGCAAAGGTCATTCAAAATGATCTAGACAAGATTCAGAACTGGGCAGACACATGGCAAATGACATTTAATAGAGAAAAGTGTAAGGTACTGCACGCAGGAAATAAAAATGTACATTATAAATATCATATGGGAGATATTGAAATTGGAGAAGGAATCTATGAAAAAGACCTAGGAGTTTTTGTTGACTCAGAAATGTCTTCATCTAGGCAATGTGGGGAAGCTATAAAAAAGGCTAACAAGATGCTCGGATACATTGTGAAAAGTGTTGAATTTAAATCAAGGGAAGTAATGTTAAAACTGTACAATGCACTTGTAAGACCTCATCTTGAATATTGTGTGCAGTTCTGGTCACCTCGCTATAAAAAAGATATTGCTGCTCTAGAAAGAGTGCAAAGAAGAGCGACCAGAATTATTCCGGGCTTAAAAGGCATGTCATATGCAGACAGGCTAAAAGAATTGAATCTGTTCAGTCTTGAACAAAGAAGACTACGTGGCGACCTAATTCAAGCATTCAAAATTCTAAAAGGTATTGACAGTGTCGACCCAAGGGACTTTTTCAGCCTGAAAAAAGAAACAAGGACCAGGGGTCACAAATGGAGATTAGACAAAGGGGCATTCAGAACAGAAAATAGGAGACACTTTTTTACACAGAGAATTGTGAGGGTCTGGAATCAACTCCCCAGTAATGTTGTTGAAGCTGACACCCTGGGATCATTCAAGAAGCTGCTTGATGAGATTTTGGGATCAATAAGCTACTAACAACCAAACGAGCAAGATGGGCCGAATGGCCTCCTCTCGTTTGTAAACTTTCTTATGTTCTTATGTTCTTATGATTAGTTGATTAGGTTAATTAACAATCAATCAGTGCCCAGCCACCTGACATAAAAGGAGGCCTCTGCTTCTCATTTGGGAGGAGGGAGCTGAGGAAGCAGGTTGGTGTTTGTGGTTGTTTTGTGTGTGTTTTGTGATTTTTGAATTTTGATAAATCCAGTGAAGGCATTGCCCAGCCTGGAAACTTTATTTTTGTGAGCTTTGTTTTTGCTTTATTTGTGTTCCAGTATCTGTTATTTTGCCCTTGTGCACTTTATTTTTGTTTATTTATAATAAAATTGTTACTTTTTTGAACTGCAGACAGTCTCTGGGCCTCTATCCACTCACCAGCCTGCCACAGGGATTAATAATAGGAGCATGCTATAGACCGCCAGATTCAGACGGCGAGCAAAATAATCTGTTATACAATGACATTAGAAATGCATGTAGCAAAGGAGAAGCCATGCTAATGGGGGATTTCAACTTCCCCCTATAAAATGGGAAAACCCGGTGGGAAGCATGATGGATGAAACTGAAATGGCGGAAATGACAAATGACTGCTTCCTAACACAATTTGTCAAGGCACCGACTAGAGGGGAGGCATGCCTTGATTTAATCTTTTCAAATAACGAAGACAGAATAACTAAAACAGAGGTCAGAGAACCACTAGTAAGGTCAGAGAACCACTAGCAAAGTCAGACCACAACATGGTCTCATTTGAAGTGCTTTTTAAAACCCCAAAAGTAATGACAAAAGCAAACTATGAAGGTATGAAACAGAGACTAACAGAAGCAGATTGGAGTAAAATAGAGAAAACATCCACAGAAAAAGGATGGCTGTTCTTCAAAAATGTAGTACTACAGGTGCAAAACAATTACATCCCTAAAGTAGACAAATCTAAATGTAAAACTAAATTGCCAAAATGGTTTAATAGATCAATTAAAAAACATATTCAGCGAAAAAAGGCACTTTACAGAGCGTTAAAAAGGGACCAAAAACAAAGTACACAGAAAGAGTACACAGAACTGCAAACGCAAGTCAAAAAGGAAGTTAGAAAGGCCAAGAGAGAAATAGAAATGAACATTGCTAAGGCAGCTAAAACCAATTCCAAAATGTTTTTCCAATATTACATTCAAAGAGGAGGTTAAATGTCTACGAGATACAACTGGCAAAATCATAGATGAAGAAAAAAAAAAAAATATAGCAAATATATTAAATTATTACTTTTCAAAAGTTTTTACAAAGGAGGATATGGACAACATGCCCCACATGTCAACCTGTTCCTATCCAGTTTAAAAACTTCAGCATAACAGAGGCAGAAGTGTTAAAGGGACTAGGAGCTCTTAAAATAAACAAATCCCCTGGGCCGGATGAGATTTTTTGGCAAATCCCACTTTCAAGAGCCAACACGGAATCCTGCATTGATGTGCCAAAGATTAAGCCTTATCTTTTGAAGGTCTAATGCCCTTCCAGAATTATACTGTGTGTCTGAGATACATTGTGTCAACACCATGCTTCTGTTATAATAAACTTTTTGATATGTACTTTGAACAGTTTAACTTTAAATGGCATTATAAGATGTATTTCTAATTAAGTTACTTCGGTATCCTAGAAATTGTAATATTATTTTACTCCATTGATAAATCTTTTTTAAGTTTTGAATGGAAGGTCCAGTTATTTATATCTAAATACAAGCCACTGTTAACATATTAGAATGGTATAATGTTACAGTGACTGAACTAAGTCTGACTTCCTTCACTGTTCATACAAAATCCAGTCAAAGCAGGTTTTAAGACAACCTTTGCTTTTTGCCAATTTTAAGATTGATTAATATGAAACACTATCGTAAGCATTTTTCAATACTCATTACTTCAAACCAATGTTTAACTTAACGTTTTAACACATCCTATGCTTTCCATTCCCATCTCTTCCTGACAGGTTCTAATTCATTTCTGTTATATATAGAAAATGATTATTGTAAGATAAACTCCTATCGTCTGTTATCAGAAAGGTATTTCCGTTCGTTAATAGTAACGAGATCGATCATTATAGGGAGGTCTTGGCTGTTAAATCGCAGACCATCAAAAAACCCTGCTTCATGGGCCAAAACCATTGAGTCATTTTCAACACTGCCTGTTCCACAAGCAGGTGAGAACGAGGTTAAAACATGAGTTGTATTCCTTTAGTAAGTTTACTGTTAGAGTTACAGTTTATACTTTAAATTATTTTATAACGTGTAGTTCGTAAGGTTATTATCATAACCCTGGTTTCCTGGAATAGAACTGTATCCATTACACATGGGTTAACCTATTACACCCGATTCCACTGACCACTTCTACCAAAGCACGTCTACGTCCGCGACATCAGCATGCCTGTCTCCACCCCCACAGGAGACAAACTGTAGGCTTGATGGGTCGGGGTGCCACAACGTCCCCTGTGCCTGGCTGTGCAGATCGCGACACATGGGCAATTGCTGCACCAGCGTGAAGAACCACACTCTCCTGGGCCAATAAGGAGCCACTACAAGCACCCTGGCTCTTTCCTGCCTGATCTTTTCCAGGCACATCGGAAGCAATGCTACCAGTGGAAAAGCACCTCTCGCCTAGTGATACTGTCTAACGGCACACCTAGACACAGGTGAGCAGGCTGTTTCCACCCAAGACAGCTTCCATACAGTGTCGAGACACTGACAGACGGCGATGTGGTTGCAAGGGGAATTGACTCACCTTGCAATTGAACCACACTTGAAGAGGACACATACGGAGAAGACCCAATAGAAGGGTCTGAGATGCTGCTGCCATCAGGCCCAGAAGCCTCTGGAAGGTGACGACCTCCCGTGACACGCCAGGCTGAAACAGTCTCAGGCCCGTGTGGATCCTCTGGATTCTGTCCTCTGACAGAGTGACGATCATGCTGCTTCAGTTCAAGCAGGATCCCAGTTAGATGATAGCTCGAGACGGTACCAACTGGCTCTTTGACATGTTCACCATCAGGTCGAGTCTATCAAGGTGAGCGGTCAACAGTTCTGAGTGGGCTGCTGCCTGTGCTGGAAACTGGGCATATATGAGCCATTTCGAAAAGGAGCAAGGAGCTAGAGAGAGGCCAAAATGGCAGAACACTGAAACTGTAAATGGTCCCTTGAAAGGAGAACCGCAGATATTTCAAATGGCAGGATTTTATCAGGACATGGAAGTAGGCGTCTTTCAGGTCCACCGTAGTGAACCAGTCGCTTGGTCTGACCGACCACAAGAGCTGTTTTATTGTCAGTATTTTGAACTTCCTGCTCCTCAAGAACAGACTGAGCTGACGGTGGTCGAGAATGGGCCATAGGCCACTGTCCCTTTTTGGCACCAGGAAATACCTGGAATAAAACCCAGACCCCAGATCGGAGGGGTCTACTACCTCAATAGCCCCATTTTGTAACAGGGTCCTCACCTCTTGGGACACCACCAGGGCATCCTGAGGGTTGGAGACAGAAGTCGTAACCACTCCTGAAAAGGGGGGAGGGCCCTGTGTGAACTGGAGCGAGTAGCTGAGCTGTACTGTAGTGAGCACCCAGCTGTCTGTGGTGCTTGATCGCCACTAATCCAGGTGGCTCCTGAGGGGCCCTGGACCTGTGGCAGCAACCCCCTAGGGCTGCTGCTGAGCCACCAGTGAGTTCGCCGTTGCTCTTTGTACAAAAGGTGGCTATGATTCGCTGACAAACTCTGTACAAGCGTCAACTGGTAAGCCACCAGGATGCTTGTGTACTTACCCAGCCAGGTAGCTAGAGCTTGTGCCGCATAGGTCTTTTTTAAAATTGTCTCCATGACCTTGAATTGCTTGTTTGGGCAAGACACATCCTTAGAAGGGACCGCCAGATGCGTGGCCTGTACCAGGGAGCAGTGGATGCTGCGACAGGAGGAAAATGATTGGACCTCATGCAGAAAATCTGGGTGGACAGGGGGCATCGAGCTCCTCTTAGGGGGAGCTGAGGGCCTGTCAAAAATGAAGCGCTTGGGCTCAGACTCCTCAGGCCACAGCACTTCTAGTGCTGTGGTGACTCTTTTCAATAAGGCTACTATGAGCTCTGCAGAGAAGGTGAGAGGCGCTAGCGGCTCGTCCTCCTCTAGCTCCTCGAGAGTCCCCTAGGCAGCAAGGGACAAGGAGTCATCCTGCCCCCACTCTAGCGCTGCAACAGCCGCTTGCACCACAGGGGGAGCAGGGGCGGGTTGCACCGGGCGCACCAATGTCAGGGATTCTAATATCTGGCTCTGGGCTGAGTGCTTCCCACATACGATCCATTTGGGCCTTAATAGCTGCGTCACTCAGGGAATGGTGGCAGCTAGCCTTCTTACGCCTCGACAGAGGGGGGGGGGGGGGGGGATGAGAAGAGGATGAGGTCAATGATATCGCGTTGAGGAAGACACATCTCTCCAAGAGGAGATCGAGGGAGCAGGTTCTGCAAAACATTCACTCCTGTGCTCGACCGATTGTCTGGAAAGCAATGCACAGGACCCACACATGGAGTGATTGTGTAAAGCCTGCTAAGCATACTCAGCACCAAGACACTACACACATTCCTCGTGCTTATCCTCTGAAGGGATAGGTTTCTTGCAGGTTGTGCAAGCATTGAAGCCAGGCATTGTTAAAGCAAGACTGTAGTAATGTACACGGACAGTAACAGGCAAGGTATAACAGTATAAAACAGCACAATGCTACAGCGTGCTACAGCCAACCTGGTGAGGGAGCACGGTACGGTATACACACTATGGTACAGTGCACGGTACGGTACGGTGCATAGTACGTTGCATGGTATGTTGCACGTACAGTGTAGTACGGTGCACGGTACAGTACATGGGAGCACAGTGCGTTGTACAGTATGGTGCGGTACGGTATATGGGACACAGTACTTTGCATGGTACCATACGGTACAGTACACGGTACGGTGCAATGTTGGTACTGGCAGGGCTAAAAGCAAACTGCACGTTACCAAGGCAGCAATACAGGGGAGCAATGCAAGAACCTGAGAGTGCCTGCTTATAGTTTTTCTTCCACTGACAAGCCTTCACAAAACAGTGCCAAAGCTGCCCGCTATTGCGGCATAGGCAGCAGAGCATAACTCTGTAACTGTTGGGCTACAGCCCGCAAGTTAGTCTGTGCAGCCCGAGAGCTAACACAGTGCCCGTCCAGGAGCGCAGGCTTGTAAGCAATAAGCAGTAAACCACCGTACCTGGAATAAAAGGGGAAAAACACAAATACAGCAATTTCAACCGCAATATATTAAAAAACACAGTTGAAAATTACAATATGCTTGTAAAAAAGAAGACTAATAAAACTCCAACAGGAGTTAAGGTAGACAAGAGATATTAATGAATGTAAATAATACTGTGTTAGCGATCTGCGAGTGCAGGGCAGGCAAGCCCGCTGCAGCTGCAAGCCAGAAGGCCGTGAAAACAGACTCGCTGTAAAAAACACAAAATAATTAGAAATAAAGCAAAAATAAAATGACAAGTTTATCTGACTGCTTCTGGCCGGAGATAGCGATGTTTCACTCTCTCATGCTGAGCTCACTCTGTTGTGGAAAAGGCTGAAAAAGAAATAGCGCCAAGCACCGCTTTGCACGTAGCTTGTCTCCTGAGGGGGTCGAGACAGGCGTGCTGACGTCACGGGCGTAGACGTGGTTTTGGTAGAAGTGTTCAGTGGAATCGGGTGTAACAGGTTAACCTATGTGTAATGGAATACATTTCATACTTGAAAGGGAACTAATTCAGATATGTCAATATAGCAATCTCTTATAAACTGTAATTCTTTACTTCACTGATATACACAGAAGGCAAGGGGCTGATTTTTAATTATTAATATTAATTGAATATTTAAACTTAGGTCTGCTCATACATTTACTTAATGTTATTATATTAGGTTTCTTATTTACTTAAATACTTTAGTTTTTTCTTACTATAATCAAACCTAGATCGATTGCTTCTGGCATATTAACTGCGCTCCATAGATTCTGCCATTCTGCTGGATCAGAATGTTCTGAGACTCTGAGTCCAATTAAAAAAGATGCTTTTGCCTGATAAGGGAGATTTGGATATTTCAGCAGGCCAGTTTGACCTTCAATGCAATGAAATCCTTTTCACAGGCCTTATACAGATCTGCTAATAATATTTTCTCCTGGTTGTATATTCTTTAAAACACATTACAGTCATTACAATATTTGTTGCAGTTTCACAAATGTTCAATTTGTTACCCAAAGATCAGCCTGCTTCCAGTAGCTGTGACAGTCTTGGGTCAGTTTCTGCTCACAGGTGTGGGTGACAGTCTTTAAAAGCCTGACACCTGCAAAAACTTAAATCTTGTTAGCTGGGCTCCCATCTCTATATTCTCATTCCCATCGTCAGTGGGCAAACACATTTTAACTGAATCTTGGTCCATCAAAGAACCGCACACCCTTGCAACCAAGGCCTTCCATGCAAAAGGATCTAATGACTTATAGCAAAAAAAGGGATGTGTCAGAACCATCTGTGACATCATAAAACAAGCCCTGGGAAACAGGACTTTTACTTCACGGAATTAACTAGAGACAGCCATGAGAAGGAAAGGGTTCATGGGTCAACTTGTCAAACCGCTTACTCATGAGCGTAGTTATCCAGATTATTTATTTTCATATTCTGTACATTACACATGAGCGTAGTTATCCAGATTATTTATTTTCATATTCTGTACATTCCACACATGAACCAGCATACTGGAAAATGCACAGCACTATAATATAGTGATTTGTGCACATATGAAGATAGCAGTGTGCAATACACTGAGATTGCACGGGTGTGTTTTAAAAAGGTGAAAATCAAGACAGATTCATTAGCATATAAAAAGAGTTCTGCTACAACAAAATAAGTGTTTGCATGTATAGAGTGAAGTCTGCAGATTCCTAGGTTTGTGTCCTAACCTCGTGGTAGTTTCTAGGTTTGTGTCCTAACCTCATGGTAGTTTCTAGGTTTGTGTCCTAACCTTGTGGTAGTTTCTAGGTTTGTGTCATAAGAACATAAGAAAGTTTACAAACGAGAGGAAGCCATTCGGCCCATCTTGCTCGTTTGGTTGTTAGTAGCTTATTGATCCCAAAATCTCATCAAGCAGCTCCTTGAAGGATCCCAAGGTGTCAGCTTCAACAACATTACTGGGGAGTTGATTCCAGACCCTCACAATTCTCTGTGTAAAAAAGTGCCTCCTATTTTTCTGGGAGTTGATTCCAGACCCTCACAATTCTCTGTGTAAAAAAGTGCCTCCTATTTTCTGTTCTGAATGCCCCTGGTCTAATCTTGTTTCCTTGTTTCTTTTTTTCAGGCTGAAAAAGTCCCTTGGGTCGACACTGTCAATACCTTTTAGAATTTTGAATGCTTGAATTAGGTCGCCACGTAGTCTTCTTTGTTCAAGACTGAACAGATTCAATTCTTTTAGCCTGTCTGCATATGACATGCCTTTTAAGCCCGGAATAATTCTGGTCGCTCTTCTTTGCACTCTTTCTAGAGCAGCAATATCTTTTTTATAGCGAGGTGACCAGAACTGCACACAATATTCAAGATGAGGTCTTACTAGTGCATTGTACAGTTTTAACATCACTTCCCTTGATTTAAATTCAACACTTTTCACAATGTATCCGAGCATCTTGTTAGCCTTTTTTATAGCTTCCCCACATTGTCTAGATGAAGACATTTCTGAGTCAACAAAAACTCCTAGATCTTTTTCATAGATTCCTTCTCCAATTTCAGTATCTCCCATATTCATTTATCTCCGACTAGAAAAAGTTATGATTCTTCTTCATAGATTCCTTCTCCATTTCAGTATCTCCCATATGATATTTATAATGTACATTTTTACTTCCTGCGTGCAGTACCTTACACTTTTCTCTATTAAATGTAATTTGCCATGTGTCTGCCCAGTTCTGAATCTTGTCTAGATCATTTTAAATGACCTTTGCTGCTACAACAGTGTTTGCCACTCCTCCTATTTTTGTGTCGTCTGCAAATTTAACAAGTTTGCTTACTATACCAGAATCTAAATCATTAATGTAGATTATGAATAGCAGAGGACCTAATACTGATCCCTGTGGTACTCCACTGGCTACCTCACTCCATTCACTCCATTCTAATTCAACAGATTAGCACTAAGCATTGCAATGTGAGGGCAGGTGCTTACTGTACTAACCTATAAGAACCAAGCACTGGCCATGAAAACGTTTTTTAGTATTTTTTTTTTTTAACTTAGATTAAGCAGCAGTAAATATATCAAAGTGGCGTTTTACGATCTCACACGCCTGATTTTACTCAAAGCTTTGGCTACAGTTGTTTTTTTTTTTTTTAATTAAAAGCGTGTACCTTAGTAGCAGACCAAGCTCACGTTTTTTAGTATTTTTTTTTTTTAACTTAGATTAAGCGCCTTTTACGATCTCACACGCCTGATACTCAAAGCTTACCTTAGTGCAGAAGGTTACGCCGTGATAATTGAGCTCAGCATTGTCTTATGACAAAACATTCTCCAGCATCCAGCACTACATTTAAAACAAAGGCGAGCAAGGAATACTTTAACTGTTAACATACAAATATCAATATATCTATCAATAAACAAGCCATGTAATAACACGCTGTACATGTTATTGTTTGTTTCACACTTCCCTTTAATAAGCTGCGTGTTGAATTATAGGTGCTGTACAGCACTGTGCAGATATGACATGAACTGGCTCTGTCGTTTGGTGCTACTGTGTTTGCACTTAAAGGTTTTGCATCACCCAATAGAATTAATACATTTTGCTTCATAAAGTCGAATGAAACCTGCTAAATGATGTTACACTAACATACTGAATTGCATACGTCTGTGTCAGTTTTTCTTTAAGTATATTCTTTAAACTACAAAAGAAGCGCACGCTGTGAACCTGACCCGGAGCTCTGGATCTCATGAACCTGAAGCTCTGAGCCCCACCATGATGACGGGTAATATCTTTAACTGCTTACTGTTGACATGTTTGTGGTGTAGACTGCAGTGTAGTGAAGAAATAAATGCTAGGTGGAGAAGAACTGTAATTGTAATTTAGAAATGTTATCTTCAAGAGAAATATACATTGACACCCAAAAGAAATAAAGGGCATGATTTGAAATGCATCGATGTGTCATTTAGTTATAGTCGGAAACTTTATTCAATGTACTGGAGATGCTGAGTGCAAGACAAATAATATCTCAATTAATTTCTTTCAGATTATTTCTCAAAGTTCTGAAATGAAAAGCTGCAGTTCCTTTGAAGTCAGAGCACCACAGTATACAGGGTTAAGGAAGGAAGCAGTCTCACACCTCAAACTATAGCACTGCAAGGCACTGTCGTGCCTGCCACATTTCCACAGAAGGACTACTTCTTACCACCCCATTAACACTGTCTTTCAGACAATACCATTGTTTTTTACAAGACTTAAAGAAAAAAAAAACTTTCCACTAAAGATTTAATACAGTATCACTTGTATGTCAAAACAGCCAATAACTTCAACATTGTAATAATTATAGAAGAATTAAGATGAAAAATGTAAACATTAAATTCCTGGCATATTTTAGTTTAAAATCAGACTAGTCCTTTGTTTCATATAAGCACACACCCTGGAACTGTGGAAACGAACCTTCCTAATTAGTGAGAAATTGGAGACCCTTGTTAAAGTTCAAATTATCCAAGATACATTGTGCATACTGGTGTCGTGTCAACATGAATGTTTAGCTGGTGTTGTGCAACATTATGGTTAAAGCTTTAATAGGTTAGTACCACTTCCTTCTTAATGCAGGAACCTCAACATCTAAAACTACGTTTCTAAGCAGTAGAAGTTAATAGAAGCACTAAATTAAAAACACTGTCACTTTCATGCAATTCAATATGAAACAATAGCTTGGCACATTGCTGACTCCCTGTGCTCTGTATCTTAATAAGAGGGGAGAGAGAAAAAGGAAAGAGACAGACAGACAGATAGAGAAATAGATTTAGTTGTAGGTAACCCACATGGCTCAGAACAGTGTCCTACCCTCACCAAGAGATCCATATGGATTCACTTCATCTAAAGTCTAGACTGTCATTTCTAGGTCCTAACCCACAGACAGCATAGAATCTGGGTTCCAAAAGAAGAACAGCCACTAGCTCTGTCAAACAGGAAAGTTATTAGGCCAGGCTTTATCAAGAGATACAACTCTCACTAAACTAGTTTAACACCATCAAAGCAGGTATGCATGCAGTGTTGCACACTACTGCCATATTGTCAAGTATATTTGTAAATTTGAAGCGGCAGTTTAATTTGAGGGCATTGTCTACAGAAACCCCAACCCCCCAACACATACACACTTACACATTTAAAAACGCATACTACAGCAGGCAATTCTGCAAGGGTGTTTTCCCAGAGTGTCTTCTACTTACTGTCGTCATTGGCAAATTATTTTCAGTATATGTTTTTTCTTACCTTGATAGACTGATGGTTGCTTTCATGCAAAATCATCTCTTCAGATAAGACAAGAGACCTTGTAGGATTACACAGATCCAGAGGCTGTAACAAAAAATAACAAATAAATAAATAAAACTTAACCCATAATAAGAATTTATTCAGATTAATAAATACTATTTTTCATACCAGTTTAACTTGCATGTCCATACTTATTGTAAAAACAAAAACAAAAAAAAAAATCCACAAGCTAAAATATAGATCTCTCAACTGGAACAATCAAGTGGGTATGAAATGTTTGCAGCCTGACAAGATGCCTCTGTTGTCTTCATCATGAGGGGGCTACAGAGCAACTGCAAGATGCTGTCAGGAGAGTAAGCCACTTCCTGCCTCTGGACTTTAGCTAATGGGTACAACTACAACAGTGGGCTGAGATTTGCAAAATCAACAGGAAGTAAGACCACTAATGCAAACGCTGCTGCAGCCACAGACAGTCGTCAGCATGGTGTGGGTGGCTGAAACGCACGCTTTTAACAGAGCTCTGCTGGGCTTGCCTTTTATTCATCTGTAGCCCTAAATGTAGTGCTAAATGTTTGACCCTAATGGCTTTATTTATGTCCCCACGGAAATCCGGGGTAAAATTTCCTAAAATCTGCAACGAGAAAAGAGCGTTTTCTGCAAAATTCTGCGGCAATGACTTTTTAATGAAAAATAGTGTTAAGGAGTATAAATAATTAAGAAAAAGTAAGTCACAGTTAATTACATTGATTTTTTTAATGAAATCTCATTACTAAAATCTGAAAAAAAAAAACAGAACAAAACATGCTTGCCATATTTCATGGAAATCAAAGTATAAAAAACACATACAACAAAACAAAGGGTTCACTTTTTTTTAAATTCTTACAGCATAGACTATTGGATGCCATTTTTTTTTTTAATACATAAAACATAACAATTCGAAAAAAAATTAAATACAGTTCTGGCCAAAACATATGACTATATTTAATGGCATTAGTAATAACAATATTTGCTTAGCTTAGATTGTAGTGGTGCACTGGGATTCTAATCAGCATCGGTTCATTTTACAAATGCACTGTTTTACAAATGTATAGTACGCTTGGAGCATTTTTGTACAAATGTAACAGGGTATTTTTTAGAAACATTTGTTATTTGCCAAAATGTAATTTAAAAAAACGTATCCACATCAAGACAGCACATAGAAATAGTTTGGAAGCTGACAAGCTCTTGGAAACAGTGACAGGCTGATAAACTCACTTGTTTGTTTCTTTGACTCAGGCCACAGTGTGAAAGTGCTGCCATCACACACCACAAAACAAACGGGAAAGTAACGATTTAAAAAAAAAAAAAAGGTGGATTTTCACAAAAATTTTTGTCATCCCAAGTTATCAGATAATATCTAATATACAGTTCGCCGCCCTCCTGCTTTTTGAGCATTCATGTTACTACACCATGTAGATAAAGCATGTGTATTTCCATATATAATGAGGATGACATCTCAAGCAAGGTCCTCACTGTTTTTCTCTGACCTTTCACATAGGAGTAACAGAACAATGCTCCACTTTAAACTTGCGACTAAAATCTGAAATCCTTTTGTAAAAAAAATAATAATAATAATCTTACCTTATTTTGTTCTTCAGTAGCCACTGTTTGTCTATCCGTGGTCGTTGTCATGGTCTTCTGCCATTTTAACAGAAGCTGTGACGGTGACGGCACTTTGCATCTGGTGCCCTATGTTTTGCCGTTATATTCGGTGCTAATTTAGATTTGCTTCCGGAGCTCACAATGGCCTTAGGAATCTTTCCATGGCTGAACTGAAGCTCGCACTGAAACCCGCCACACTCCTCACTATACGAATAGCGTGTATGCACTCTAGTGACATGTACAGTGATAGGAAGGAGCAAATGTTTGAGTTTTCATTTTTGTTTTGCAAAAAAATTCAAAATTCTGCAAGAGCAAATTCCGTGATTTTTTCCCACAATCGCGAAATCCTGGAGGGAAGAATTTATACTTTTCTGTTCTCACCATTTTTTTTTAAAGGTTAGTTAGTTTTTTTTAAAAAGTTTTTAGGAAATCTAAAAGGTTTTGCAATTAGCCACAGATTCAAAGAAAGTGAAAAATTGCAAGTTAACAAAGTTTAAGGAAATAGCTTAATGATGAACAGCCCTTATCCCCACAGTATATACACTAGCTTATTCCACTGGATTTGTGTAAAGTACGTGCTAAGGGGTATAGCTGACCATTTGGTTATTATAGTAACAAATTAAATTATTGCATAGCGCTATTATCATGAGACTATTTTATTGAACGATTATTGCATGTTCTAGAGAAAGACCCTGGTATAGCACCTGCAGCCTCCCACAGCTGTGACAGGACACCTGATGGTGTAGAAAGACCCTGGTACAGATCCTGCAGCCTCCCACAGCTGTGAAAGGATACCTGATGGTGTCAAAAGACCCTAGTACAGCACCTGCAGCATCCCACAGCTGTGAAAGGATACCTGATGGTGTAGAAAGACCTTGGTACAGCACCTGCAGCCTCCTACAGTTGTGACAGGATACCTGATGGTGTATAAAGACCCTGGTACAGCACCTGCAGCCTCCCACAGCTGTAAAAGGATACCTGATGGTGTCGGAAGACCCTGGTACAGCACCTGCAGCATCCCACAGCTGTGAAAGGATACCTGCTGGTAGACCATTTTTAAAAGTCTAACCTGTTCATAACAAATCAAAGGAGCTGGCCTTTATATCCTTCTGTACCTTGCAGAGGCATTGTGCAAACTACAGTTGATCAAATTACCCATAATTTGAATTTGTAACCATCAAAACCATTTTATTGTGGTTACATAAAGAAAATAACGTATTGTATGCTGTGCACATGTTAGTGAGCACTGTCTGAGCTGATAACACTGACCCTACATAGTATTTCAGCTGGTGGTTACACTGCAAGAAAAGGGACAGGGGGTTACATTTAGAAAGACTGTTTTACAAAACAGCAAGAAACCTACCTGTACAGAGACTGGGAAGATTAAAACCTTTGGTGCCAGTGTCACATATGTCCCATAGCTGGTGTGAGGAACATGAGATCTAACTATGGTGCAGTTCTGATAATCTGTGTAGTTCTTCAGAGCGTGGACAGGTGTTTTTGACATGTTTGTAGTAGATCCAATAAGGGTCGATTTTCGTTGCAATCCGCCATGAACACGCCCTCTATAAACCCTTCCTATTAAATAAATCAAAGTGTTGCCATGAGGAACAGAAACACTATGCACTTCAGAAATGTTAAAGTGGACATTAACAAAACATACCTTATCAACAGTCACTCTACATAGTCTTAGTAAACACACAGTGCCTTGCAAAAGTATTTGGACCCTCTCACAGTTTTCACATTTTGTTGCTTTAAAGCTTGCAGTCATGACACTTTGAAGTAGGAATTAATTTGTGTTATATACACAACCCACTCCATACATTCAAAACAAAAACAAAAAGAAATAAGTAAATAGATAATTAATATGAAATAAAAATGGAAAAGTCATGATTGCATAAGTATTCAAACCCTTTGCTGTGGCACAAAATTACCTTAACGAGCCACACAATTAGTTGAAAGGCCTCTTTCTGTATGCAATATTAGTGGTTCTCATGATTTCAGAATAAAAAAACCTGTCTCTGCGAGGTTCCTTGGTCAGGTAGTCAATTTCAAGCAAAGACTCAACCATGAAGACCAAGGAGCTTTCAAAGCAAGTCAGGGATAAAGTCATTGAAAAGTACAGATCAGGAGAAGGGTACAAAAAAATATCGAAGTAACTGAATATCCCTGTGAGCACAGTCTACTTAATCATCAAGAAATGGAAGGTGCATTGTACCACCCAGACACTGCCTAGATCAGACTGTCCCTCCAAAAATGAACAGCCAGGCAAGGAGGAAACTGGTGAGGGATGCCACTGTGAGGCCAACGACAACTTTGAAGAAGCTACAGAGTTCAATGGCTGAGATGGGAGGAAACGTGTTTCAGTCAACACTTCACAAAAGTAGCCTGTATGGCAGGGTGGCAAGAAGGAAGCATGGAGTTTGCAACAAAGCACCTGAGTGATCCTGCAAAAATGTGTCAAAAGGTGTTGTGGTCAGACAAGACCAAGTTGGAACTTTTTGGTCAATGCCATGCGTTACATCATGCTATGGGGATGCGTCTCGTCAGCAGGGACTGGAAAGCTTGTTAGGATTGAAGGAAAAAGGAGGAAAACCTGTTTCCGTCTGCCAAAGACTTAAAACTGGGGCAAAAATTCACCTTTCAGCAGGACAATGATCCAAAGCTAAACTGGAGTGGCTTGAGAATCTGTGGAAAGACTTGAAAACTGCTGTTCATTATCGAGACCCCAAGCAACTTGAGAGAGCTTGAGCAAATCTGCCATGAAGAATGGGCACAAATTGCACCAAGCCGGTGTGCAAAGTTGGTAGAGATTTACCCAAAAAGACTTGCGGCCATAATTGCTGCCAAAGGTGCTTCCACCAAATATTGAGTTGACGGGTCTGAATACTTATGCAAGCAACATATTTCAGTTTTTTCTCTTTAGCTTTTGCTGACATTTACTGTAACTTATCTTACCCTTAGAAGTCTTCAGTTTGAGCATTCAAGTTTTGAATAAAATATTGTTTAAAAAAATATGCATCATTTTGTAACTTCACAAAATGGGACACCATAGGAAGGGTTTGAATACTTTTACAAGGCACTGAACCTTACCAACAATCACCCTACATTGTGCTTATGAATATGGTTCCAAACAAACACTTACCAAGAGTACCACAATTCTCCTGGAACACAGGCCGCAGGATCTGCCAATTATCAAAACAGGAGAGTCAGAATTAACACAACACAAGGGGAACCCAGATCCCAATTCAACACAAGGGGAATGTGGAAGGGACCTCGAAGTTATAACTCTGCAAGTTTATGATTTCAACTTAAATGTACCCTTATTAGTAATGTAATTAAATGTCAAACATAAATGCAGAGAGAAGAGTACATACTCACACATACTGATTGCAGGTGCTATTAAATGGAACAGTAAGACAGAGTGAAAGAACTGACAAGCTCGCTCTTGGATGCTAACGATGAAGGAAGTTCAGACTGTACCTGGCTGCCTGGGTTTATTGGGGCGAGCAGGATGTAGTTCTGGTCTCCTGAAGCAGCCAAGCGGGGGCCCTGCACAGTGTGGGCTGTTTTACTCTCTCCCTGCTCCTGCTGGGCCCAGCCGTTACGAGAGCCTTGGTCAGTTCCATGGTACAGTATGTGGCAGCTCTGCCTCTGCTCTGAGGGGACTGGATGGCTGCTGTAGTCAGTCCCATTGTACAGTATGTGGCAGCTCTGCCTCTGCTCTGAGGGGACTGGCTTGCTGCTGTAGTTCTTCTCCCTCTTGCAGGGTGGAGACAGAGGGCTGTAGTTGTCCGACAGCCGGATCAGGCTTTCAAAACCTGGCTTGATCTGAGGAACCGTCCTCCACACTGAAACAGTGATCTCACTGTGGCTGTTTCTGGAAGCCAATTCAAATAAAAATAAGTCATTCAAAAGAAAAATGAGATGACAGACTCTTGAGAAAAAAAAAAAAGTGTACAAATTGACATTTGAGATGATGAACTAATCTAGGTGTAGCAACATGATGTGCACCCTGTCCACTCAATGCACAATATACAGCATGATCACCAAGGCCTTTTTTGATTAAGTAACAAAGAAAAATATCTTATCTAACTGAATATCCCTGTACTAAACAGAAGAGTAGCTAAACCAAGAGCTCCAAATACTAAGTGCTAATATATGAACTATATTATTGGCTGGCAGACAATTAGGATTTGAATATAAAGTGTTACAGTACACCCTGCAGTGCTGGTGCTCTGATCTCGTATTGTTGGGACA
Organism: Polyodon spathula; assembly: GCF_017654505.1. NCBI lineage: Eukaryota > Metazoa > Chordata > Actinopteri > Acipenseriformes > Polyodontidae > Polyodon > Polyodon spathula. Next base: position 990,093 of record NC_054567.1, on the reverse strand, counting down.
GAAAAACGACAAGCAGCAAGTATCGAAACAAAGTATCTGTCATGTGAAATTCCAGAGGTAGGGGCAATGAATACAATCACTATATGCAGTATGCACAGCCCCAAAACAGCCAAGCAACTTCCAAAATTACCTTATAGTGTGAGCGAGCTCTATACACTTCCACTGCTCCACTGGTTGTCCATTCAGCTGTAATACAATATCTAACTGCTGTAACCCTGCCTGGTCGGCTGGACCTCCTACAATAGTATAACAGCTGTTAATTATCAAAAAAAAATAACATTATAAAAATACACAGATTATAAATATAGCAGCCACTTCACATGTCCACGGTTAAAATGGGGGAAAAGATAGCAACTGTAGCAACTGTAGACAACAGGGAAGAGTATGGTATGATGAGAGCTTGGCATGATAAGAGCTTGGCATGAGAGACTGGTATGATGAGAGCTTGGAATGAGAGATTGGTATGAAGAGAGATTGGTATGATCAGAGCTTGGCATAAGAGATTGGTATGATGGGAGCTTGGCATCAGAGATTGGTATGAAGAGAAATTGGAATGAGAGATTGGTATGATGGGAGCTTGGCATAAGAGATTGGTATGATGGGAGCTTGGCATCAGAGATAGGTATGAAGAGAGATTGGAAAGAGATTTGTATGATCAGAGCTTGGCATGATGAGAGCTTGGCATGAAGAGAGACTGGTATGATGAGAGCTTGGCATGAGAGACTGGTATGAAGAAAGCTTGGCATGAAAAAAGCTTGGCATGATGAGAGAATGGTTTCAGTTTTGCCAAACTAACTCAGCAGTTTACTGCTTACTGTAAGCACACAATTGGTTTCTCACTAGTTGGGTCACAGTCTATTTATCCATTTTAAAAAGTGAAGTTTCATATGTATTTGTGGCTACCCATGTGGGTAACTTTGATAAAAGAATATGTAATAAATAACCCATGACAGGGTGTGCGGTAAGACAATTCACACCCAGGAAGTCTTGTAAGAATTATCTTGCCGCACACCTTGGAGTGGGTTATTTCGCTTACAAAATGGCTAAATTTTTAAAAAAATAATTATACAAACTAGCTTTTTTAAGGAAATATATATATATATATATATATATATATATATATATATATATATTATATATATATATATATATATATATATATATATATATTATGTATCCTTCCACTGAGAAAAAATAGTCCCTGAAGACTGTTTGATTGTAACATATATTTTGTACTTTTTTATTTGCCATAAACATTACATTGAACATTGCCATTTATAGTAACATTTTCGAGATGAAATGACATTTGTGAATTGAAAGCAGACCGATTTTCCACTTCTGAGGGAGGATTCATGGAACAGCCAAACACTGCACCGCACTGGCACTCGAGGGAGGGGCTTCTGAGCGTTTGTTTATTTTATAAGAAATTATCCTATTCAGACTTTGCGGTCTTAAAGAGAAGCTGAACAATAATTTATGAGGCTGTTTTCACACCGATGACAGGAACTGGCATCATTTCCCTAGATTGTAAATCAGCATTAGATGATATGTGGACTAAACGGCTTCCGTGTGAGTTTGCGCAGGGCCCCAGTCCTTCCCGGCCGCGTCGAGCACAGTAGCATTCTATTCTGAACCCGACCATGTTTAAAAGCCCAACGGTTGTTTCAGCAGAGAGCAGGAGAGATTTTAATTTTGTTTTAAAATATGTTTCTGAAATCGGAGGATACTGGTGAGATGTATCTGTTGTGTCGAGTTTAAATATTGCATACTCGCTAGTCAGTCTTATAAGGAGATATTTAGATGCCGCTGCTGCATATATATATATATATATATATATATATATATATATATATATATATATATATATATATATATATATATAACACACTGTGAGACTTGCATGGTGATTTCTCAGATGGCTTTTGAATAGTGTTACTGTTACTGCTTGCCTCGGAGTTTTCTTTGTTCTGTTCTCTGACTAAATAAATACCACAGTATATTTGCCAATTTTTCTGTAATTCTTAGTGACAGAGATGACAAAAAAAAGATTGTTGAGTTATTTAAATGTTGTTTCAGTTGTATATTGACATTTTTACACACAGAAACACTGTTTAGATAGATATAAGATATATACTTTTATATATAATATATAACCTTACTTTTAGGTAATCATGCCTGTTTAAAAAATATATATATATATATATATATATATATATATATATATATATATATATATATATATATATATATATATAGAGAGAGAGAGAGAGAGAGAGAGAGAGAGAGAGAGATTTTGAAGAGTATGCCTTACCTGGGTCTACTGCCTGTACTCTAACTGGAGAGTCACAGCAGATGGTGAATCCGTAGCCATCCTTTCCTCGAAGGATTGTGACCTGGAAGACAATCCCAAACAATTCATGAGTTCATGTTTCAACAGCATTAGCTTTCTGTCATTCTTCTGCTCTCAGACAAACTAAACCATCCAGACTCTTGTTACGCTTGTAATCTCTACAGACTTTAGAAATGCTGGTGCTGTATGAAACACTAATGCACTTATCTTGCTTTTACCACCACCCACAAATTCACCCGTACAGCCACAACCTTCTGCAACCCCAGTTAAAGCAACACACTCCTGTAGGCGCCCAACTCTGGAAGCACTGGAAAGTGTTGCTCACCCCTCCCATGAAGCACTGGAAAGTGTTTCTCACCCCTCCCATGAAACACTGGAAAGTGTTTCTCACCCCTCCCATGAAACACTGGAAAGTGTTTCTCACCCCTCCCATGAAACACTGGAAAGTGTTGCTCACCCCTCCCATGAAGCACTGGAAAGTGTTGCTCACCCCTCCCATGAAGCACTGGAAAGTGTTTCTGACCCCTCACATGAAACACCTCCTAATTCAGCTGAGGCCCAACTGCATTTTATTTATTGATTGATTGATGACTGGATAACTAATTCACTATATCAAGTATTGGTTAGATTTTCACAAACGTTCAATGCTGTAATCCTTTAAGTCAAATATTTAGATGTGCATTTTCCAGCTGAACTGATTGCACCTGCATGACAATATTTGATGTTCTGCCCAAAGCAGCTATGCCAGATCCTTTAAATAACTCCAACAAATCAATGTTTTCTGTTTTTGTTCATTTTATTAGCCTATTATATTATTTTACTGTCTCGCCTAATGTGCAATAATGAGGTATTTTCATAAAATATAAATATTGTTAAAAGGTTGAATGATGTGCAATCTACAAAAACAACAGGTGTGGCCTGTTTAAAATCAGCCATGTGGGGTTCTGTCTATCTCACTGGGAAGCTGACAAGATGGAGCAAACAGGGGGAGGGTTTCATTACAAATTGGCTAAGTGACTGCAATAGCTGAGTATCTAAAGATTATTTTCTATAAATCTACTAATACAATTCCTTATAAGCATAACTGTATAAAACGCACATTGCAAATCTCCTACAATAACATTTGTTATATGGGCAAGTGTAAGCAGTCTGAACTTAATAGCACTGCTTCTGAATCTATACATTCACTGCACTGGCGTGTCTCTTACATTTAAATATCAAGGTATTGGAGTGTTTGTAAATGTTTCAGTAAAGATTTGACTAGAACAATATTAAAGTGTCACAAGCACTCTATTTGCCTATTTCACAGTAGGTCACAGTGCAAAGGTCCAGGACTAACAGTGCGTTTACACTTAGGGCACAGAGCTGAGCTGAGCTGAGCTGGCGCAGAGATGACCACCTGTTTACACTCGAGCACAGACCTAAACTGGCTTTGGCCCAGTATGCGCACACAATAGCCCCTGAACGGCAGTGTGTGTCCGATGAGGTCATATCGACCAGCCCTTGCGTGAAGACATTTACCCTCCCAAAACACAGGGAAGTGTTTAAATCTACAAGCCTGCCATTTTTGTCACCAAGACTTAATTGTGCCATTAGAAAAGGAGCGAAGCCTCAAAAACTTGCAATAGGCACCCTCTACTTGTCAGACTCCGATGTGTTCATAACGCCTGTTTCTTTACATTCCCACTTCCAGTCTCTGCAGGGTTACTGTGCACATTTACGCGTCAGTCGGACAACTGTTCTTATAAGTAAATATAAACAAACAGCTCCCCTGTATTTCCTTACCCAGAAAAATACTTATTTTCCTGTTCAAGAAAAAGCGAAACTCATTAGTTTAATAGCTAAAAAGAAACACTTGTGACTGTTGTGAATGTTCTCCCCCCAGAACTCAAGTTTATTTACCATAACGTACCACGGCTCTGTCTGACTCAATTAAAAAAAATAAAACCTTTCATAAAATCAAAAGATTTCCTTGGTCAGGAGAGTGCAGTGCTTTGTTTAAAGAGAAGTGCTTTTGGAGCGGAATCTACAGTAGTGCTTACCACATATATTCACATCACGGCACCTGCGGTGATAACCTTTAAAAAGGAAAGCCTAGACATTTAAACTGACAAACTTGCGGCTTTACTTTTCAAATTGTACGACAGTTAGTCAGCGCCGTGATGAATCTAACTGAACAAGCTCTATGTGCAGGTCTAAAAGCACTTTGTTTAAAAATAAAGGACTGTATTTGCCCTGTAAAGCAAACCTTTCATTTTCTTAGCAACTTTACTGTAATGACTGGTTTAATTCAGACAAAGGTACTCACAAAACCAAATTTTTCCTCATGTGGACCACTGGCTACGTTTGTAGATGTGTGAAAAATAATATTTCTGAAAAAGTTTTGTGGAAACTAGGCTCATCTCACATTTATCCCACATAAATTATACACCATGTCTTTTCACATCATAGCACATGTATAAAAGTGTTTGTATTTTGGAATCCTCTGCCTCTCTCAGCATTCTGTCAAAGACATTTTTTGTTGTTGTCCGAGTAACAATGCCAACTTCCTGTTGTTGTCAGTGCCTGTTAGCACGGATAATGGGGGCGTTGCCCACGAGTGTACCTACACACACAAGCGTCTCAGGAACCTCTGCGTTCACAGTAGAGCAAAAAACTGAGCAAAGGCCCCTCTACAGCAGCCACGTTAAAGACGGCTGGACCTGGGACAGCATGTTTATACTACAAAAAAAAAAATAATAATAATAATAAAGATCTAAGCCATCGTAGTCGGCTTAAAAGTGGCAAGTGTAAACTTTATTTATTGGGACAAATAGCCGAACAAACATTTTTTTTTTACATGTATTCCAAATGCAAAAATAAAAAAAGTGTCTGTGTCCCACATAAATTACATTATTGACAGAAAACGGATCACAGCGTGTTTTTGCTTGAGCCTATAGTATTAAACACGTTACCAGGAGTTGTTAGACAGCTTCTGTAATGGCAAGTGGAAAAAGATATCGGTTAGATGTGTGAGATTTCTATAAAAAAAAATACCAACTTGCAAGAGAAATGTTAAAGTATAAGGATGTTTTCAGCAGCTGGCAACACAGTTACGAAGCAGCGGGCCACCCTGAGTGCAGAGCTGGAGGATGCAACACGCTCTAAATGTACTGATCCCGGTTTTGTTTTATGCTGGCAAGCTGTTTTTTGTTATGTGGACTGCAGTAAGTGAACTCCAAAAGGTTGAGGTTTCTTTTTTTTTTTTTATTCCTCAAAGGCCCATGCTCCCCATATGTTTTGCGAACCAGGTAAATGTTTATTAAACTTGCATTTGACTCTTGCTTGTTCAGTTAGCTTCAACAGCTGCAAAAGGCCTAAGAAACCTCAGTAATGTTAACAAGTAATCAAAATGGGTCTTTGGATACTTTGTTTAGGCTATTCAGAATACACACCAATGCAGTCCACAGCTGCAAGCAAAAGTATCTGGGCAGTTAAAAAAAAAAAAAAAAAAAAGAAAAGAAAAAGAAAAACCCACAAAGATTTTTTTTATTATAAAAGCTGAATCTCTAATTTATATCTTTCAATAGAACAATTAGAAATTATAAAAATCACTTGTTGTGGTTTTTCCTCTAGCTTTTTTTTTTTTTTTTTTTTTTTTTTTAACTGCCCAAATACTTTTGTCTGCAACTATATATTAAAATGTGGTGTTTACTTTATCTACTATTTATTTTGAGAATAAAGAAAATACTATTTAACGCTGTATGGCATCCTTTATTTTGTAAATAATGTACTCTTAGGGATATTTCTATAATCCAGCCCATGCGGTTTCAAAAGGATGCAAAGGTCCTGATTCAAGCTTTTATCTCTTCCAGGATTGATTATTGTAATTCTCTCTTTGTAGGCCATCCCGACTCTAGCGACTCCAAAACCCTGCCTCACGCCTCCTAACTCGTACCAAACTAAGACAGCACATTAGCCCTGTCTTGGCTTCTTTGCATTGGCTGCCTATAAAGCACAGAATTGATTTTAAGGTCCTTCTTCTGACATAGGGCTTGTGGGGAACTTGGTCCAGATTACATTTGTGAACCGGTGACATCGTACATGCCTCATCTCTCTCTCTGCATTCCTCTAACTCAGACCTGCCCTGTCTCTTCCTTCCACCTCGTCTCTCTCTGCGTTCCTCTAACTCAGGTCTGCCCTGTCTCTTCCTTCCACCTCGTCTCTCTCTGTGTTCCTCTAACTCAGACCTGCCCTGTCTCTTCCTTCCACCTCGTCTCTCTCTGTGTTCCTCTAACTCAGGTCTGCTCTCTGTCTCTTCCTTCCACCTCGTCTCTCTCTGCGTTCCTTTAACTCAGGTCTTCTCTGTCTCTTCCTTCCACCTCGTCTCTCTCTGTGTTCCTCTAACTCAGGCCTGCTCTCTGTCTCTTCCTTCCACCTCGTCTCTCTCTGCATTCCTTTAACTCAGGTCTTCTCTGTCTCTTCCTTCCACCTCGTCTCTCTCTGTGTTCCTCTAACTCAGGCCTGTTCTCTGTCTCTTCCTTCCACCTCGTCTCTCTCTGTGTTCCTCTAACTCAGGCCTGCTCTGTCTCTTCCTTCCACCTCGTCTCTATGAGTGGATGAGCTTTTTCTAATTATGCGCCCAGACTCTGGAACTCACTCCCTGACCCTGATTTTTAAAAGTAGGTTAAAAACTTTCCTTTTTGATATTGCTTATTCTTGATTGTACAGCGCTTTGTGATAATTCTGTTGTGAAAGGCACTATATATATATATATATATAATATATATATATATATATATATATATATATATATATATATATATATATATATTATTGTAATTGATTTTGGGGTGATAAAGTAAGACTTACAGAATGTATTCTTTCTCATGTGATATTTTTCTACTTTAAATAACATGTTGCATATAATGGCGAGAAAGAGAGAGAGAAGGTATAACTTCAGTGAACAAAATAAAAATATTTTTCTTTTTTGCATTTACACAAAAGGCTTAAAAAAACATTATTTCAGGACGTTTTTGGACAAAAGCCCTTCAGCAATACACACAATAACTGTTTTAATACTGTCAAAAAAAAAAAAAAAACAGTATATATTTTTTTCAATAATAAGAACAAGACATTGATATTGTGACTGGTTGTTTTGGAGTAGTCTATAGGACTGCCCTTTAAAGAAAATAAATAAATAAATAAACAAAACTAGTATTGAAAGGTCACAACACACAGGCAGGCACCAAGAGACGAGTTTCAGAACGATGGAACACAGGAAAAAAAAAATTCTCTACAGTTTGCAGGAAATAGAAAGATGTTCAACATCAATCTGAAGTGGGATACTTTGTTCAGCAGTGTTTTCATAAATGCTCATTTATTTTCAAACAGACTACTTGTGGTGGGACTAGGGCACTAAATGTTAGAAGGATATGCCGGGGTATACAGCATTGTGCAAAAAAGTTGAAAGCAATTAAGTGTCAAAGCAACCTGACTGAGTCACAATACACCAGACGCGGACACAGTCAAAGCAACCTGACTGAGTCACAATACACCAGACGCGGACACAGTCAAAGCAACCTGACGCGGACACAGTCAAAGCAACCTGACTGCGTCACAATACACCGGACGCGGACACAGTCAAAGTAACCTGACTGAGTCACAATACACCAGACGCGGACACAGTCAAAGCAACCGGACGCGGACACAGTCAAAGCAACCTGACTGCGTCACCATACACCGGACGCGGACACAGTCAAAGCAACCTGACTGAGTCACAATACACCGGACGCGGACACAGTCAAAGCAACCTGACTGAGTCACAATACACCGGACGCGGACACAGTCAAAGCAACCTGACTGCGTCACAATACACCGGACGCGGACACAGTCAAAGCAACCTGACTGAGTCACAATACACCGGACGCGGACACAGTCAAAGCAACCTGACTGCGTCACCATACACCGGACGCGGACACAGTCAAAGCAACCTGACTGAGTCACAATAAGAACATAAGAAAGTTTACAAACGAGAGGAGGCCATTCGGCCCATCTCGTTCGTTTGGTTGTTTGTGTCTTATTGCTCCCAGAATCTCAGAATCCGTTCTGAATGCCCCTTTGTCTAACCTCCATTTGTGACCCCTGGTCCTCGTTTCTTTTTTCAGGTCGAAAAAGTCCCTTGGGTCGACATTGTCAATACCTTTTAGAATTTTGAATGCTTGAATTAGGTCGCCACGTAATCTTCTTTGTTCAAGACTGAACAGATTCAATTCTTTTAGCCTGTCTGCATATGACATGCCTTTTAAACCTGGAATAATTCTGGTCGCTCTTCTTTGCACTCTTTCTAGAGCAGCAATATCTTTTTTATAGCGAGGTGACCAGAACTGAACACAATATTCAAGATGAGGTCTTACAAGTGCATTGTACAGCTTTAACATTACTTCCCTTGATTTAAAATCAAATACACCGGACGCTGTGAAAGCAACCTGACTGCGTCACAATACACCGGATGCAGACACTGTGAAAGCAACCCGACTGAGTCACAATACACCAGACACTGACACTTTGCCATGCTTGTGAAGTCTGAAACCATGTTAAGGGAAATGCAACATTGAGGGAAAAATCAATTTATGCTTTAATACCCTAGTAAAGAAATGTTGTATTAATGGTGACTGATCTTGTGGGAAAACACAAACTCTCCAGCTCTGCCATTAGCTGGCTATGCCCTTTAGAGAACCAACACTGCCTCCTACCTACTGTATCTTAGGCCTTTATGAAACGTTACAAGAATATCTAAGCACACACACTGCCTTCATGCCAAGACAATGCACACCAAGAAAGAACCCTGTGACAGGATGACTGCGAGTGGTGACGTCAGGCCAGAATGAGGAAGCACACAGGTACTGCAGTTGCAAAAGACGCAGCGTGCCGTTTATTAAAAGAACAATAAATAAATAAAATATTTAAACAAAAAAAAAAAAAAAAATTAAACAAAACAAAATCTCAAACACAAATAAACTGGTCAGGCTGGGCAATCGCCTTCACTGATCCTATGTTTATTTTTAAATTACTTTCTCCTCTCGCTCTCCACTTCTGAACATACCCACTGAGTGCAGAGAGCTGCAGGTATTTATACAGGTGACCAGCTCCCAATTAGCAACAAATTAATCACTTAATTCGGGAAATGGCCGCCTTCTGCACAAGGTTTAATTATTAATGTGGATGGGCTCCCCATCCACGCTGCAACAAAATCATTAAACAAAACAAAAACATACAGCCCCACAGTCATTTATATAAACACATACGTAAATAAATCATAATAAACAAATACGACACACGGGGCAGAGGGGGAGACCCTGTTCTAAAAAGAAACAAACCCACACAAGTGGAAACCAACACATCAATGGAACAGTTTTAAATACATTTTTGTCCGTGAAAAGAAAAATGTTTGTAAAATTGGTATTATTAAAATACATTTCAATTGTATTAAATTGTAGTTTCTCAGTAATGTTTATAACATTTAGTACACTGCACTTCATAGTCAAAGATAAGAATAGCTCCAATATGCAAAGAGATGCAATATGTACCATCACTATGTATGCATCTTCTCCAGTGCAAGCACAGAGCAATGTTTTACTGCAGCGCCAAATGAGAAAGCATTTTCACCTTCTCAAACTATTCATGCAGAACAGATTTCAACATCCCTGTCAGGAAGTGTAACTTTGAAAAACCAGATCATAAACAGAAATGATTGAGATATACACAACAAAAATATAAACGCATCATGCAACAGTTTCAAAGGTTTTACTGAGTTACAGTTCATATAAGGAAATCAGTCAATTGAAATAAATTCATTAGGCCCTAATCTATGGATTTCACATGACTGGGAATAGAGATATGCATCTGTTGGTCACAGATACCTTAAAAAAAAAAAAAAAAAAAGATAGTAGCATGGATCAGAAAACCAGTTAGTATCTCCTTCGCATAGAGATGATCAGGCTGTTGATTGTGGCCTGTGGAATGGTCCCACTCCTCTTCAATGTCTGTGCGAAGTTGCTGGATATTGGTGGGAACACGCTGTTGTACAAATCGATCCAGAGCATCCCAAACATGCTCAATGGGTGACATGTCTGGCGAGCATGCAGGCCATGGAAGAACTGGGACATTTACAGCTTCCAGGAATTGTGTACAGATCCTTGCGACATGGGGCCGTGCATTATCATGCTGAAACATGAGGTGATGGCGGCGGATGAATGGCACGACAATGGGCCTCAGGATCTCGTCACTGTATCTCTGTGCATTCAAACTGCCATCGATAAAATGCAATTGTGTTCGTTGTCCGTAGCTTATGCCTGCCCATATCATAACCCCACCGCCACCATGGGGCACCCTGTTCACAACGTTGACATCAGCAAACCGCTCGCCCACACGACGCCATACATGCTGTCTGCCATCTGCCTGGTACAGTTAAAACCGAGATTCATTCGTGAAGAGCACACTTTTCCAGCGTGCCAGTGGCCATCGAAGGTGAGCATTTGCCGAAACTGCAGTCGGTTACAACGCCGAACTGGAGTCGGGTCAAGACCCTGGTGAGGACGACGAGCACGCAGATGAGCTTCCCTGAGACGGTTTCTGACAGTTTGTGCAGAAATTCTTCGGTTGTGCAAACCCACAGTTTCATCAGCTGTCCGGGTGGCTGGTCTCAGACGATCCCGCAGGTGAAGAAGCCGGATGTGGAGGTTCTGGGCTGGCGTGGTTACACGTGGGCTGCGGTTGTGTGGCCGGTTGGACGTACTGCCAAATTCTCTAAAACGACGTTGGAGGCGGCTTATGGTAGAGAAATGAACATTCAATTCTCTGGCAACAGCTCTGGTGGACATTCCTGCAGTCAGCATGCCAATTGCACGCTCCCTCAAAACTCTGTGGCATTGTGTTGTGTGACAAAACTGCACATTTTAGAGTGGCCTTTAATTGTCCCCAGCACAAGGTGCACCTGTGTAATGATCATGCTGTTTAATCAGCTTCTTGATTAAACCTGTCAGGTAGATGAATGATCTTGGCAAAGGAGAAATGCTCACTAACAGGGATGTAAACAAATTTGTGCACAAAATTTGAGAGAAATAAGCTTTTTGTGCATATGGAACATTTCTGGGATCTTTTATTTCAGCTCATGAAACATGGGACCAACATTTTACATGTTGCGTTTATATTTTTGTTCAGTGTAGATAAACAGATATATAGATATACAAGTTATGTTTCAAGGTACCAACCAGAGTTGCCATAAAATCAGAGAAATACTATTTCTGTGTTCTGTATTCATACACATATTAATCTTGTCTGTGTCAACTAAAACTATGACAAATCAGATATACAGAGTGCTTTTAATAAACCTAAATAATCTACAGCTATGGCCAAGTTTTGCATCACCTAGAATTTTAGGATTGAGACAAAAGCTATAAAACACAATTTTGATCTTTTATTTGCCATGTAAATCAAAGAAACTACAAAATGACATTGAAGAGTCTATAGTACAGTATTTCATGTTATATTTTGAATGTGACATTTTTAACTTGTCCGTTTTTCGTTAAGTATATGGAAAACTACAAAGCAGTATTTAATTTAATATGTTAACGTAACATTACTCAGCAGGTTCTATTCGACTTTATTAAGCAAAATTATTTAATTCTATAGGGTGATGCTAAACGTTTGGCCTTAGCAGTACAACACATATAAAGTATAGAAAACCACGAAAACCAGACTAAACCTGAACACCACAAATCAGACACCAAACTCCCCACATAATAATAGTACACACAAAGAAGCAACAACATCATGAAAAAAGGAAAGGAAAAAAGCAAACAAACCCCACAGACCTGCATGCATCTGCGCTCGGAACACACTTTGCAAAGCCTATAAAACGGGTTCATGTTTTCAGATGAAAAAGAAGTCTCCTGCATTCAGAAACACGGAGCCCCAAACAACAAGCTGCAGTGCTCTGTTTGAGCTGCCCTGATTAACCACAGTGAAATTGGCATGGCCACTCATGGGAACCCAGCACCAGAAAGAATGGCAGGAAACAACCTTTGACCTCCCCAACCCCTGGTTGTGCTGTGTGCCTCTACATGATAAGCCAGAGGGCTTCCTGAACACTGGGAGCAACAAGGAGGAAAGCTACCTTTTACATTACAACTCCTCTCATTAGTATTCTCAGCTCTGTTCTCTATTGATGCAGCCGTTTGTTCTTGTGGCATACTTGGGATGCATGAAGAACATTGTTATTCTAATGTTCCCACATTCTCTTTACAGAAAAAATAAATACTATCTTAAGTCAACAGACTTTGTTTCAGTGTTTTGATGATAAAAGGACTTGCTTTAAGCACATGCCCAAAAATAAAAAAATAAAAATAGAACAAATAAGCATGTTTGTGAAAAACATGTGTGAAAGAGAATAATACTCAACTGAAAACTGCAGCTCTGCAGGCAAGATTTCTTGCTTTCAGGCTAGAAATTGAGGTACTTTTTCAGGTCTAAGTTTAGTTATTCAAGTGCAGTACAACTGAACTGTGCAATAAACAGAGAAGATCCCTTCAAGTATTCAACAATGCAGTTGTTCTCAACTACAGTCCAGATTTTTATTTCAATATTGTTCTATTTTGTTTGTTTATTAAGTTGTACTTGCTGTGTAATTTGATAATGCACATACACATCACATCACAGTCTATCCAAACTGATGTTTAAATGTGCACAAGAATGCATGCAGATTTAAAATAAACACTGTATTTGAGTCTTGGTTAAAACCAAAAACTGATTGTTAATGATTTCAAAACTGATTGTTAATGATTTCAAAACTGATTGTTAATGATTTCAAAAGGACTGGAATTGCGATCATTATTTAATCCAATGTGCATCCAGGAGTCTGACCCATTCCCGACAGAAGAACCTGAACCTGAACACACCCAGCATTAATCACAGCACTTACTGCATCACTGCTCTCAAACTTAAACTCCCCGTCATTGAGAAATCTCAAAAGGAAGGAAGGGTAGGAATGATTGCTCAGTGTGTTTGCACAACTAAACATTGTGCTAGAAAACAAACCAAGTCCCAAAGTCCAGGCTGAGGAATACAGCGACACAGAATCAAGCCGAGCAGATAAATCGGAAACATTGTTCAGACCCGTTTCCTATTTCAGCCCTGTGTTTGCGTTTCCTATTTCAGCCCTGTGTTTGCGTTTCCCATCTTTGTGTCTCATAAATTCACCCCCAGACGTTAGTCTTGGGAAATGTTATTGTGAGATTGTGTTAACAACATACAGCTTCTCTTATTGCTTGTTTTAAAAGAAATCATCATAGTGAGAAAATACAAACAAACTGCGTGCTATCCAAATCTAACTGCCATCATATGTACCTCTCACTACAATAGGATTGTCACTTGCAGATAATACCATTTGAAAATGATTTGGAATGATTATTACAAATTGTCTGCCACATGTCTATTCAATACAAGGTATCTGAAGTGTTTTTAAGATGCAGTTAACATTCTAGTCAGTGATATTAAAGTAAATCATAACCACAAAGTATTAATGATAGTTTTTCCTGCTACTATATACCCTGAGGGTGCCACAGAAGCAGCCCTCTAATGTTCTTTTATAATCAAACTTAGGACACATTCATTAGATGAAGCAAAACTGAAGCAACTCACAATCTCTCAACCACAAACGGCATACCATATTAGAAAGAACTACATAAGTGAAACAGCGCTAAATACACCACATAATGTTTTAGGGTTAAAAAACCACATTAAAGCTGTTAAATCAACAAACCCTTGAAGCAAAACTGAGGAAGAATTCAACTCACCGTTAAGCTGTCCATATTCTGAGGGCTTCTCCTCTCTGTGTGTGCCACATAGTTTTGAGCTTCTGCAAGCAACACAAGAGAGTCAGTGACAGCAACACTCCTTCTGCACAACATGTTACACAAGACAGGCTGTTGAGCGTCCCAAGAAGAACATTCCATCAGCAGAACGTATATATAGTGTACGTATAGTGTATAGCTGGAGTGTCAACAGTCCAGCTCTAGAGACTCTGCATTGAACCATGAGATAAGGAGCTAGCGAGAAGGAAACTGAACTCAATCAGTCCAGTATCCACAGGCCTCTGCAGGGTTTCCATGGAGACTACTACTAGTGGATGGTGCAATGTTCTTTTAAATATTCCTATAAGGAGATCATTCAACTACGGGACAATGGATCTAGCCTTCCCTCTGCATTATACAGCTGGAATGTGAAAGCTACCCTAACTATTTTTTTTAGCTGTATTTTCTACTATAAAAAAAAAAAAAAAAAAACACATTTGTTTGTCCTGAGATTACAACACAGCATCACTGAAAGAAAAAAGTATTAATCCCTAAGCTATTTAAAAAGCTTAGAGCACTGACCAATACATTTAGTACATAGCAAGATCCTGAGAAACATCATGTTTTTATATATTATTTTTAACTGTGAAAACTGCTTTGGATGTTAGTTCCTCTTTAGAGCCCTTCTGGCATGCAGTATCATTACCAGTGTTCAGAACACTGATGGCAGTGTTTTTACTTGAACTCTGTCTCTTTTTATTACTGGAAGATTGTATGTTTAAGTGTTGATTTCATAGATCCTGATAAGCCCTAATCCTGGACTACCTAACCCTGGTCTGTGAAATAAACTGTAAGCATTCGGATGGCGCACTAAGAGGGATATCTGTCAAAGGGACTGGGTATGAATTACTCCAAGAACAATACAATAGCACACTTGGCAACAAGAGCCACAGGCACTAAAACTGCTGGGCTAAAGTTAATCTTATGTAAATGCGGAAAGTCTGAGGTCCCTGAAGGGAAACACTGCTATTCGCTTGTTTGTGTCCACTGCTACTCAGGTTGAAAGAAAAGAAAAGCTGGTTCCTAATCACTTAAAAAAAAAAAAAAAAAAAAATTAAAAAAAAAGGCTGGACAAACTTGCAGAGTCGTGTTCCTCTTTGTAAACAATCCCAAGTATCATTAGTCACATGCAGCTGCTGTAAACATGAAGTCTGAGCAGCCTTCTGTATGTGACAGACAGGCACCTCTGTATCTCCTTGTGGCTGGCTGGCGAGTGGATAGAGGCCCAGAGACAGACTTCAGTTCAAACAAATATACTTTTATTATAAATAAAAAACAAAATGAAAGGGCACAAGGGCCAAAACAAAGCAATTTAAACACAAAAAAGATAAAAAGCAAAACTTACAAAAATAACAGTTTCCAGGCTGGGCAATGCCTTCACTGGATTCAAAGCGACAGCGAGTGGGAGAAGTACAGCGTGGAAAAGTAAAGAGCAGTTTCGAAGCAGAAAGGAGAAATTGCATCTTGAATTGCTTTAATCAGAAAAGAGGACATTGGGGAAACACAGCAGCAGCTCAAAGTCAAACAGCCGCGTGTGTTTTTCTGATAACAAACAAGCTGAAACTCGGAGCAGCTGATTCAAATTCAGCGTCGTTTTGAGACACGGGCGAGGGGAGGAGCCGACAGCACAGCAGAACAACGCAGTTAAACGAGGCAGTCTTCCCAGCGACAGCGAGTGGAAGCGACAGCGAGTGGGAGAAGTACAGCGTGGAAAAGTACAGAGCAGTTTCGAAGCAGTTTGAAAGCAGGTTGACAGTTGCAGAAGAAACTAAACTTAAAAAAAAAAAAAAAACCTCAACATGGTCTTCAAGCCAGTAATCTGTGACACCTGCTTGATGTGGGAAATCCGAGAAAACCCAGCGGAGCTAAACCAAGTGTGCGTAAAGTGCCGCGCGATCCAGGATTTGCATAAACTAGTAAGCATGCTAGAAATGGAGCTGGAGGAAGTGAGACAGCAACAGGATCTTGAGGAACTGGCACACCCACAATTCATGGAAGTCTGCATCACCCCTAACAGACTGAAAGCCACCAGGGAGATAGAAGGTCAGAACAGCTGGGTTCAGGTAGGCAGAAGCAGGGAAAAAAAGAAACTTCGTCAAACACAACCACCAGAAATCAAAACAACCAACAGATTTGAGTCACTTCAGAATTGTGATGAGCAGAACCAACAACAAGAGAATGAAAGGAACAACATCCAGGACCCCATTGACAGTGGTGACCAGACAGCAAAAAGAAGGGAGGTCATGATTGTTGGGGACTCCATATTGAGAAACACAGCAAGTTCAGTTCGCAGTTTGGACCCCCTTACTACAACAGTGTGCTGCCTTCCGGGAGCCTCGGTCAAGCACATCACTGAGAACGTGGACAGGCTCCTAGAACGAACAGGAGACGACCCGGTAGTAGTCGTCCACATCGGTACAAACAACATTGGAAGAGACAGACCAAAATCCCTGCAAAATAAATTCAGAGAGCTAGGAAGGAAATTAAAAGAGAAAACCAAAACTGTGGTATTTTCTGGTATACTACCGGCACCTTGCAAAGGACCATATGGACAGCTGGAAATAATTAATCAAAACGCATGGCTGAAGACGTGGTGCACACGGGAAGGCTTCACCTATCTTGATCATTGGACCACATTCTACAACGAGGACTATCTGTATAGACGGGATGGACTGCATTTAAATAACAAGGGAACTAGTCTACTTGGAGAAAAGATCCTCGAGCAGGTTCGGAAGCATTTAAACTAGAAAGGAAGGGGGGAGAAATCAACAAAAAAACAGAAGGGAGACCGCATCAAAACAAGAACAACAACTCAGGTAAGACAACCATTAAATGTATTTATCTAAATGCTAGAAGTATCAGAAACAAAATTCTAGAACTTGAAGCTACTGCACTAACAGGTAACTATGATGTGATAGGTGTTACAGAAACGTGGTTATCTGAGAGTGATGGGGACGAATATAATATTTGTGGGTATACACTGTATAGGAAAGACAGGCAGGACAGAAGAGGAGGAGGGGTAGCGCTATACATAAGAAACAGTCTTGAAGCCCAGGTGTTAAACCTGGACAAAGAAAACCGAAACCGAATCAATATGGGTCAGAATAACAGACAAAAATTCAAAAGGCATAATAATAGGAGCATGCTATAGACCGCCAGATTCAGACGGTGAGCACAATAATCTGTTATACAATGACATTAGAAATGTGTGTAGCAAAGGAGAAGCCATACTAATGGGGGATTTCAACTTCCCCCAAATAAAATGGGAAAACCCGGTGGGTAGCGCGAAGGATGAAATAGAAATGGTGGAAATGACAAATGACTGCTTCCTAACACAATTTGTGAAGGCACCCACTAGAGGGGAGGCATGCCTTGATTTAGTCTTTTCAAATAACGAAGATAGAATAACTAAAACAGAGGTCAGAGAACCACTGGCAAACTCAGACCATAACATGGTCTCATTTGAAGTGTTTTTTAAATCCCCAAAAGTAAAGACTAAAGTTAAGGTTTACAATTTTAGAAAAGCAAAACTATGAAGGCATGAAACAGAGACTAACAGAAGTAGATTGGAGTAAAATAGAGAAAACACCCACAGAAGAAGGATGGTTGTTCTTCAAAAATGTAGTACTAGAGGCGCAAAACAATTACATCCCTAAAGTAGACAAATCTAAATGTAAAACTAAATTGCCAAAATGGTTTAATAGATCAATTAAAAAAAATATTCAGCGAAAAAAGGCACTTTACAGAGCATTAAAAAAGGACCGAAAAGAAAGTACGCAGAAAGAGTACACAGAACTGCAAACGCAAGTCAAAAAGGAAGTTAGAAAGGCCAAGAGAGAAATAGAAATGAACATTGCTAAGGGAGCTAAAACCAATTCCAAAATGTTTTTCCAATATTACAACAGCAAGAGAACATTCAAAGAGGAGATTAAATGTTTAAGAGATACAAATGGCAAAATCGTAGAGGAAGAAAAAAAAATAGCAAATATATTAAATGATTACTTTTCACAAGTTTTTACAAAGGAAGATACTGACAACATGCCCCACATGTCATCCAGTTCCTATCCAGTTTTAAATAACTTTAGCATAACTGAGGCAGAAGTGTTAAAGGGACTAGGAGCTCTTAAAATAAACAAATCCCCTGGGCCGGACGAGATCCTCCCAGTAGTACTCAAAGAAATGAAAGAAGTAATTTACAAACCGCTAACCAAGATCATGCAGCAGTCTCTTGACACAGGGGTGGTACCGACAGACTGGAAAATTGCAAACGTAATACCGATCCACAAAAAGGGAAACAAAACTGAACCAGGTAACTACAGACCAGTAAGCCTGACTTCTATTATATGCAAACTTATGGAAACTATAATAAGATCCAAAATGGAAAATTACCTATATGGTAACAGGGTACTGGGAGACAGTCAACATGGTTTTAGGAAAGGGAGATCGTGCCTAACTAACTTGCTTGATTTTTTTGAGGATGCAACATCGATAATGGATAATTGCAAAGCATATGACATGGTTTATTTAGATTTCCAGAAAGCTTTTGACAAAGTCCCGCACAAAAGATTAATTCTCAAACTGAACGCAGTTGGGATTCAAGGAAACACATGTACATGGATTAGGGAGTGGTTAACATGTAGAAAACAGAAAGTACTGATTAGAGGAAAAACCTCAGAATGGAGTGTGGTAACCAGCGGTGTACCACAGGGATCAGTATTAGGTCCTCTGCTATTCCTAATCTACATTAATGATTTAGATTCTGGTATAGTAAGCAAACTTGTTAAATTTGCAGACGACACAAAAGTAGGAGGAGTGGCAAACACTGTTGCAGCAGCAAAGGTCATTCAAAATGATCTAGACAAGATTCAGAACTGGGCAGACGCATGGCAAATGACATTTAATAGAGAAAAGTGTAAGGTACTGCACGCAGGAAATAAAAATGTACATTATAAATATCATATGGGAGATATTGAAATTGGAGAAGGAATCTATGAAAAAGACCTAGGAGTTTTTGTTGACTCAGAAATGTCTTCATCTAGGCAATGTGGGGAAGCTATAAAAAAGGCTAACAAGATGCTCGGATATATTGTGAAAAGTGTTGAATTTAAATCAAGGGAAGTAATGTTAAAACTGTACAATGCACTAGTAAGACCTCATCTTGAATATTGTGTTCAGTTCTGGTCACCTCGCTATAAAAAAGATATTGCTGCTCTAGAAAGAGTGCAAAGAAGAGCGACCAGAATTATTCCGGGTTTAAAAGGCATGTCATATGCAGACAGGCTAAAAGAATTGAATCTGTTCAGTCTTGAACAAAGAAGACTACGTGGCGACCTAATTCAAGCATTCAAAATTCTAAAAGGTATTGACAGTGTCGACCCAAGGGACTTTTTCAGCCTGAAAAAAGAAACAAGGACCAGGGGTCACAAATGGAGTTTAGAAAAAGGGGCATTCAGAACAGAAAATAGGAGACACTTTTTTACACAGAGAATTGTGAGGGTCTGGAATCAACTCCCCAGTAATGTTGTTGAAGCTGACACCCTGGGATCCTTCAAGAAGCTGCTTGATGAGATTTTGGGATCAATAAGCTACTAACAACCAAACGAGCAAGATGGGCCGAATGGCCTCCTCTCGTTTGTAAACTTTCTTATGTTCTTATCTCCCATGTCTAGCGGCAGGTAATTAACCACCATGAGGGCAACCTCTGGGAAGGAGGCCGGGTGGTGTTGTTCCTCCCACTGTTCCCACCTCTCCCCATCTCGACGCCACAGCGTGTTGATAACTATGGGGAGATCGTGGACGAGGTCTGCCTCAGGGTGCATCAACCAGTCCCAGATCTCCTGGGACGGTGGTGAAGGTGGTGGTGCTGGAGGTAGTGGGGTGGCCCCTGATGCCCGGGGTGAACACGGCACCTCTTCCTGGGCCTGGTTGTAGGGGCATCCTGCCCAGTTGTGGCCATCCTCCTCACAACGGCCACACCAGTTTGCCGGTGGCACGTCTGGGCAGGACCGCCAACGATGGTCCTCCTTCCCGCACCAGGAACACCAGGGGAAGAGGCTGGCCGGGTCCTCCAGCGGTGGCTGCAGCAGCTTACATTTCTTCAGCTGCTGCTGCTTTTCCTGCCTTTGCCTCTGTCTGCTCTTCTTTCCCATTTTTTTTTTTTTTTTTTTTTTTTTTTGAAAAAAAAAAAATAAAATTATCCCAAAAATTCCACAAAACAAAAAAAAAATACTGCTCTGAGCCTCTAGGTGGCGTTATCCCACTTCTCACACCAAATGTGGCAGGCTGGCGAGTGGATAGAGGCCCAGAGACAGACTTCAGTTCAAACAAATATACTTTTATTATAAATAAACACAAAATGAAAGGGCACAAGGGCCAAAACAAAGCAATTTAAACACAAAAAAGATAAAAAGCAAAACTTACAAAAATAACAGTTTCCAGGCTGGGCAATGCCTTCACTGGATTCAAACTTTCTAAACAACCAAAAAAAAACAACCTGCTTCCTCAGCTCCCTCTCTCCAAATGAGAAGCAGAGGCCTCCTTTTATATCAGGTGGCTGGGCGCTGATTGATCGTTAATCAACTAATCAACCCCAGCCACCTGAACATAATAAACCCAGGCATGTAGGGGAAGTTAACCCCATCCCTGCCAATTTAAAAAGGGCAGAGCTTTGCTCTGCCACACTCCTCTGTACATATACACTTATACTTGTGTTAAAGAAAGCCCCCCATGTTATCAGAATTACAAATGCAGGGATGTACGTCAAAGTAGAAGCGTGACTTGCATATGTATTGGAAGACAAAGAGGGACTTCAAGTCTAAATAACTTGAGCTAAACAATGCCCTTACTATTAGAATCATTTGTGGTTTGAACTGTTCTCAAAGGTGCTACAAAAACTTCTGCAGCTTTTTCGCAGGTCAAAGCTGCCCTTTAGTTAATCTGGTTATGAGCAGCACAAATTAAGAAAGACACCCAACGAAACAGGGCAAGGCGTAATTTTAAAATGTGGTAGAAAAACATATGTCTTTGTACATATCATTTTGTAATATTATTTAACTTTAATAGGTGGTGTGGGTATTAAAAAAAGAAAGTAAAATATAATTTTCACAATTCTTAAAACACACATGAACTGTTTTGGAGGCAGGCAATACCGGTTTGAAGTACCAGCACTATCAAACGATATTTCAGGAGCATGTTACTTTATTTATTCCTACAAAAAGAGATCATTTATTTCAACCTAGTAATACAAACTGCTCATCCCATTACTGCAAAGCATGTATTAGCAGATTAACAAACAGAACGCTGTAGATGGCGACTGATATTTATTTAACCCCTTGCATCCCTGTGAACATAAGAACATAAGTAAGTTTACAAACTAGAGGAGGTTATTAGGCCCATCTTGATCATTTGGTTGTTAGCAGTTCATTGATGCCAGAATCTCATCAAGCAGCTTCTTGAAGGATCCCAGGGTGGCAGCTTCAACAACATTACTGAGGAGTTGATTCCAGACCCTCACAATTCTCTGTGTAAAAAAGTGCCTTCTATATTCTGTTCTGAATGCCCCTTTGTCTAATCTCCATTTGTGACCCCTGGTCCTTGTTTCTTTTTTCAGGTCGAAAAAGTCCCTTGGGTCGACACTGTCAATACTTTTTAGAATTTTGAATGCTTGAATTAGGTCGCCACGTAGTCTTCTTTGTTCAAGACTGAACAGATTCAATTCTTTTAGCCTGTCTGCATATGACATGCCTTTTAAACCTGGAATAATTCTGGTCGCTCTTCTTTGCACTCTTTCTTGAGCAGCAATATACTTTTTGTAGCGAGGTGACCAGAACTGAACACAATATTCAAGATGAGATCTTACTAATGCATTGTACAGTTTTAACATTACTTCCCTTGACTTAAATT
The DNA here is from genome assembly GCF_017654505.1 of Polyodon spathula. NCBI lineage: Eukaryota > Metazoa > Chordata > Actinopteri > Acipenseriformes > Polyodontidae > Polyodon > Polyodon spathula. The sequence continues at coordinate 967,950 of NC_054567.1, read as the reverse complement.
CAACACTTTTCACAATGTATCCAAGCATCTTGTTGGCCTTTTTTATAGCTTCCCCACATTGTCTAGATGAAGTCATTTCTGAGTCAACAAAAACTCCTAGGTCTTTTTCATAGATTCCTTCGTCAATTTCAGTATCTCTCATATGATATTTATAATGCACATTTTTATTTCCTACGTGCAGTACCTTATACTTTCCTCTATTGCATGTCATTTGCCATGTGTCTGTCCAGTTCTGAATCTTGTCTAGATCTTATTTTGAATGACCTTTGCTGCTGCAACAGTGTTTGCCACTCCTCCTATTGGTTACCACACTCCATTCTGAGGTTTCTCCTCTAATCAGTACTTTGTTTTCTACATGTCAACCACTCCCTAATCCATGTACATGCGTTTCCTTGAATCTCAACCGTGTTCGGTTTGAGAATTAATCTTTTATGTGGGACTTCATCAAAAGCTTTCTGGAAATCTAAATAAACCATGTCATATGCTTTGCAATTATCCATTATTGATGTTGCATCCTCAAAAAAATCAAGCAAGTTAGTTAGACAAGATCTCCCTTTCCTAAAACCATGTTGACTGTCTCCCAGGACCCTGTTACCATAAAGGTAATTTTCCATTTTGGATCTTATTATAGTTTCCATAAGTTTGCATATAATAGAAGTCAGGCTTACTGGTCTGTAGTTACCTGGTTCAGTTTTGTTTCCCTTTTTGTGGATCGGTATTATGTTTGCAATTTTCCAGTCTGTCGGTACAACCCCTGTGTCAAGAGACTGTTGCATGATCTTGGTTAGCGGTTTGTAAATAACTTCTTTCATTTCTTTGAGTACTACTGGGAGGATCTCAACTGGCCCAGGGGATTTGTTTATTTTAAGAGCTCCTACTCCCTTTAACACGTCTGCCTCAGTTATGCTAAAGTTATTTTAAACTGGATAGGAACTGGATGACATGTGGGGCATGTTGTCAGTATCCTCCTTTGTAAAAACTTGTGAAAAGTAATCATTTAACATATTTGCTATTTTTTTTTCTTCCTCTACGATTTTGCCATTTGTATCTCTTAAACATTTAACCTCCTCTTTGAATGTTCTCTTGCTGTTGTAATATTGGAAAACATTTTGGAATTGGTTTTAGCCCCCTTAGCAATGTTCATTTCTATTTTTCTCTCCACCATTTCTATTTCGTCCGTCGTGCTACCCACCGGGTATTCCCACTTTAAATGGGTGAAGTTGAAATCCCCCATTAGTATGGCTTCTCCTTTGCTACACGCATTTCTAATGTCATTGTATAACAGATTATTTTGCTCACCGTCTGAATCTGGCGGTCTATAGCATGCTCCTATTATTATGCCCTTTGAATTTTTGTCCGTTATTCTGACCCATATTGATTCGGTTTTATTTTCTTTGTCCAGGTTTAACACCTGGGCTTCAAGACTGTTTCTTATGTATAGCGCTACCCCTCCTCCTCTTCTGTCCTGCCTGTCTTTCCTATACAGTGTATACCCACAAATATTATATTCATCCCCATCACTCTCAGACAACCAAGTTTCTGTAACACCTATCACACCATAGTTACTTGTTAGTGCAGTTGCTTCAAGTTCTAAAATTTTGTTTCTGATACTTCTAGTATTTAGATAAATACATTTAATGGTTGTCTTACCCGAGTTGTTGTCCTTGTTTTGATTTGTCCCCCCTTCCTTTCTAGTTTAAATACTTCTGAACCTGCTCAAGGATCTTTTCTCCAAGTAGATTGGTTCCCTTTTTATTTAAGTGCAGTCTATCCCTTCTATACAGATAGTCCTTGTTGTAGAATGTGGTCCAATGATCAAGATAGGTGAAGCCTTCCCGTGTGCACACATCTTCAGCCATGCGTTTAGATGAATTATTTCCAGCTGTCCATATGGTCCTTTCAAGGTGCCGGCAATATCCCAGAAAATACCAAAGTTTTGAATTTGTTTTGCAGTGATTTTGGTCTGTCTCTTCCAATGTTGTTTGTACAGATGTGGATGACTACTACCGGGTCATCTTCTGTTCGTTCTAGGAGCCTGTCCACGTTCTCAGTGATGTGCTTGACAGAGGCTCCTGGAAGGCAGCACACTGTTGTAGTAAGGGGGTCCAAACTGCGAACTGAACTTGCTGTGTTTCTCAATATGGAGTCCCCAACAATCATAACCTCCCTTCTTTTTGCTGTCTGGTCACCACTGTTAATAGGGTCCTGGATGATATTCCTTTCATTCTCTTGATGTTGGTTTTGCTCATCAAAATTATGAAGTGGCTCAAATTTGTTGGATGTTTTGTTTTCTGGTGGTTGTGTTTGACGAAGTTTCATATACGTATAACAGGATTTTTAAAAGGAAGTTTTTTTTTCAATATTATTGCAGAGAACAACTATAAATACATTATTTATAGGTTTTAAATTTTACCAGTATACTTAAATCATTTGATAAAAAAAATGAATTCCATTTCCTTGATATCAGGATTTCACCGGCACAAATATGTAATTCGACAACAGAAGGGAAGATTTTCTTTTTTTTTTTATGGAATTCCTGTTTCTGGCACTGATCCCTGAACAGTATAGTTAATATAACAATATAATGGAATCTGGGCATTGATAGATTATGTAACATATAGATTCAAGTTCTAGAGAAAATATTTTAAAATTACTTCAAATAGTTCTATTTGACAAAGCTTAATATCAGATTAACAAAGTTTATATTAATTATATTAATTATATTAAAAAATAAAAAGGAGATGGCAGATAGCATGCTGAAGAATTATCATAACATTTTCAAATGTAGCACTGACTTCGATACACAATAAAGAGGATCTAAATGTGCTGGCTTTGCTATTTCAATAGTCTTCTGTCTTCTTTCCAGAAAATGTAAAACTAATAAAGAATGACTAGAGATCTCATTCCAACATGATTAAAAAGAAAGAAAATGGATAGCAGCTTGCTGGTCACACAGTTAAAGCCAGACAAATGCATGAATATGTGGACATGCAGAACCCGATCACCGGGCCCATCGGCAGAACCCGATCACCGGGCTTATCGGCAGAACCCGATCACCGGGCTTATCGGCAGGCATAGAGTGTTACTTACACTCTTTGAGCTCTGTCTGCCACCAAAAACAATCAAAACAGAACTATATTATTTTTCTCTGATTAACTTACAAGACTTAAATAAAATAGTTATGCACATTAAATCCTCTACGTGTCTTTTGGATCCTACACCAGATGGAGGTATTTAGTAAGCTGTCCAATGATGTCCTTGATACAGTTAATAGCTCTTTGTTATCAGGAAGGTTTACTTCTTTAAAAACTGCCTTAGTGAAACCTTTACTTAAGAAATCGAATCTGGATAGTTCAGTTCTAAGTAATTTTAGACCTATTTCAAAACTTCCTTTTTTATCAAAAGGTACTAGAAAAAGTCGTTTTTAAACAAATTAATAGTTTCCTTGGAAATAACATCTTCGAGAAATTTCATGCAGGATACTGCACTTGTAACTTGCGTGTAAGTACAGATTCTAAGTGTTTATCTGTACTGATCCTTTTAGATCTGAGTGCTGCTTTTAATACTGTGGATCACAAGATTTTAATTAATCGTCTTAGCGAATGGGTGGGCCTTTCTGGTAGTGTCCTAAACTGGTTCATATCCTATTTAATGAAGAGACAGCATTTTGTTGCCTTAGGAGAATCTCCATCTGGACTAGCTGATATTACACGTGTTGTTCCGCAGGGCTCCATTCTTGCTCCCATGTTATTTTCTTTATACATGCTGCCACTTGGGGAGGTTATTCGTAAACATGGGGTGAATTTCCACAGCTATGCAGATGACACATAGATTTATATATCTGTTAAACCAGGTGACACAACATCTATCAATGCCCTTTTCAAATGCCTAGCCGATATTAGAAGCTGGATGTCTCAGAATTTCTTACAGTTAAATTTGGATAAGACAGAAGTCTTGCTTTCAGGCTCTAATCAACAGATTGACTCAACAAATATTGATCTAGGTATGCTAAAATCAAATGTAAAATCTGAAGTGAAAAACCTGGGGGTTATTTTTGATTCTGTGCTTTCCTTTGAACCACATGTAAAATACATTACTAGAGTGTCCTGCTATCATTTAAGAAACATTGCAGAAGTTAGATTATTCTTGTCCTTGGATGATGCAAAGAAATTAGTACATGCTTTTATTTTTTCTAGGTTAGATTACTGGAACGCCTTATTTTCTGGACTTACAAGTCATGCTATATCACGCCTACAGCTAGTGCAAAATGCTGCTGCTAGAATGCTAACTAGAACAAAAAAAGGACTCACATTACGCCTGTGTTGGCATCACTGCATTGGCTTCCTGTGCATTACAGAATAGATTTTAAAATTCTATTACTAGTTTTTAAAGCACTGAATGGACTATCTCCACAATATCTAAATGATATTCTAATTCCTTATCAGCCTGAACGCACTCTGAGATATGCAAATGCTGGCCTTTTATGTATTCCGAGGGTGAATGGTAAAAGGATGGGAGAGGCTGCTTTCTGTTTTAATGCCCCCACACTCTGGAACTCCTTACCCTTTTTATCAGAGATTCACCTTCAATTGCAATCTCAAATCTCAATTAAAAGCATACCTTTTTAATATAGCTTTTCCATAACATTTTTATGATTTATTCTGAATTTTACTGTTTCTTCAGTTTTTAATAATTGTACTCCTTTCTTACTGTTTATTATTGTATTTGTATTTTTTTCTGTATGTAAAGTGCTTTGAATTGTATTGCACATTAATTGTGCTATAAAAATAAAAGGTTTATTATTATTATTATTACTATTATTATTAAACTGCAGTATCCCATGGAGATTATTGTGACAAATGCTTTTAAAAGAGGAATGGTATTTGACAAGATATTGACTCTTCTAGTGATAACCCTTGCCTACACAAACCAGTTCCAAGTAAAGCATACAGCACTTCCTTTCTGTTAATTAAAACAGATGATTAAAATCAGAATCAACTTGCATAACTTACCCTGACGCTGCTTCCGATGCCGTGCAGACACTTTCAAATGCTTTGTCCTTCCCAGCTCTTCTCCCAGGAGATAGTACCACCCAACGACTTCCTGAGGCATTCACATCAGAAAAATCAAGTAAAACCACCTAAATATGCACGGCAGCTGCTTCTGTAAAAATGACACTTCAAAAGACTAAGCAGTGTTTAACAGGAGCACAGGGCGCTCCACACAAACTCAGTTGGCTTGTACATAATTCAGCTTGAGACTTTCAAACACAAGTTGTGCAGTCTAGGAATAAGAGCAAGTTCAGTTTTACCCAGCAGCTGATCTACCCCAAGCAGCCAAATGGTTCTTTGTTATATAAAGGAAAGCCATGGATTCCATTTCAATCCTGATGAAATGCTTACAGTCCACACACATAAACATCGTGACAAATAGATTTTCCTTCTAGACTACAGGAATTCAAATTAAACGGAAAACCAAGAGGGAAAAGAAAACAGCCTGATCTGCATATTAAGGCAAAAAAAGAACCCATACTTAAATGAGGCAAACACAACAATCACTCTTACACATATCCTGCTAGGGTCTTAATAAATATCCATGTGTTAGACACATGATACACCAAGCACACAGACTGGAACCACTTTCCCCTTCTCTTAAAATGCAATGTCTGTTAGGAGCAAGGCAGCCACAAACACACTTGGCAGCATGTAAACATATTTAGACCCCCCCACAGACTTCTGATTAAAGAAAAGTTGGTAATTCTGTTATAACAAGACTCCTGCTGTTAATTCACAGAACAGTAACAGTCACCAATCCCAAGACAATTAACATATTCTAACAAATAAACATGCTATAGTAACAACTAAGCAAAGTCAGCTTTCCATGAGACAACACTGTGGATCAAACTGGAAGAGAAAGCTTCTTACTAAAACGCTTTATTGAAAGCAAGAGTAGAAAGAAGCAGGTGAAGGGTGATGGAACGCCAAAATGCTTGATCCAAACATTACACCCATATCTGTGTATCCAAAAAAACAATAAGTTACAATATAACTGCTAGACTTGGGCGGTCAGATGAACCCCTTAGTTAACAGCACCTCTATGTTAACTCATTATTTGCAACACACTTTTAAAAGTAGCTGGCCTTAGACACCAATGAACTTCTCTTAGCATTGCCATAGTCGCAGCAGTGATTAACCCCAACACATTGGGTGAGCAGACAGCCATGAGAGTCGACGCATCACACTTCACTGACTGGATCCGTCTTTGTGAGTTTCATTTTCACAGAGTGGGCAAGAATAAAATAAAGTGCAATGTGTTCAACGAGAAGCAAAAGTGCAGTGAGTTTAAATATCACTCAGGAGTTGATCAAATACGAGGGACAGCAATGCAACTAGTGGTCACAGTTACCACTGAGTAAATGTGTGGTAAGCCACTGGCTCAGTGTAGGATAATAAGCATTTATAAGTAGTACAACCAAATGCTTTATTGCTGGCTTTTTAAAAAAAGCTAAAAATTCTATTTCTTTCCGTTTTTGATTCTGTGGCGGATATGGCAAGTGAAAACTGTCTGAATAATTAAATAAACCATGATTCTGCTGTGAAAAAGCCATCATTCTGCTGTGAAAATTGTAAAATGAATTAAAAGCCGTAGAGCAACAGACACTGCTGAGACTTTACCTTCTTACGTTAATCAGCTGGAACAAACACTTCCAGTTTAGCACTGGGTTTTTCCCCAGTCAGATAAGTATCAGCAATTTTTAATTTCTGAAATGTGTTTCTCCCACTTAGCTTTTTCCTTTGTGCACTATTGTCCCTTGCTAAAATAGTGCAGTCTTGAAGTGCTCCCTGAGGGCTGTCAGAGTGTGTGTTTACAGAAAGAAAACATTTAAAAGAAAAGAAAAAAACACAAGATACAAATCACTGATTGTTTTAGTAACACCCATATTGAACTGTTGTGTATTGTTCCATATTAAAACAGCTTTTAGTCACTATATAGTATGACACATGCAGTAATGTGCATACAAATAATATTTAATATAAAAAAAGGCTTTTAAAAGGTATATATAAAAGGTCATGTGTGGCTGTAATACATTAATTTCATAGCTTGGAGAGACAGCCAACAAAAGGAAATAGATGGAAGGAAATTAAAAAGACAAGACCAAAACCGTGGTATTTTTTGGTATACTACCAACACCTTGCAAAGGATCATATGGACAACTGGAAATAATTAATCAAAACGCATGACTGAAGACGTGGTGCACACGGGAAGGCTTCACCTATCTTGATCATTGGACCACATTCTAAAACGAGGACTATCTGTATAGACGGGATGGACTGCACTTAAATAACAAGGGAACCAGTCTACTTGGAGAAAAGATCCTCGAGCAGGTTCAGAAGCATTTAAACTAGAAAGGAAGGGGGGAGAAATCAACAAAAAAAAACAGAAGGGAGACTGCATCAAAACAAGGACAACAACTCAGGTAAGACAACCATTAAATGTATTTACCTAAATGCTAGAAGTATCAGAAACAAAATTCTAGAACTTGAAGCTACTGCACTAACAGGTAACTATGATGTGATAGGTGTTACAGAAACGTGGTTATCTGAGAGTGATGGGGACGAATATAATATTTGTGGGTATACACTGTATAGGAAAGACAGGCAGGACAGAAGAGGAGGAGGGGTAGCGCTATATATAAGAAACAAACAAACAGTCTTGAAGCCCGGGGGTTAAACCTGGACAAAGAAAATAAAGCAGAATCAATATGGGTCAGAATAACAGACAAAAATTCAAAGGGCATAATAATAGGAGCATGCTATAGACCGCCAGATTCAGACGGTGAGCAAAATAATCTGTTATACAATGACATCAGAAATGCGTGTAGCAAAGGAGAAGCCATACTAATGGGGGATTTCAACTTCACCCATATAAAGTGGGAATACCCGGTGGGGAGCATGACGGACGAAATAGAAATGGTGGAAATGACAAATGACTGCTTCCTAACACAATTTGAACAGAGAATCTGTTCAGTCTTGAACAAAGAAGACTACGCAAGCATTCAGAATTCTAAAAGGTATTGACAATGTCAACCCAAGGGACTTTTTTGACCTGAAAAAAGAAACAAGGACCAGGGGTCACAAATGGAGATTAGACAAAGGGGCATTCAGAACAGAAAATAGGAGACACTTTTTTACACAGAGAATTGTGAGGGTCTGGAACCAACTCCCCAGTAATGTTGTTGAAGCTGACACCATGGGATCCTTCAAGAAGCTGCCTGATGAGACTCTGGTATCAATAAGCTACTAACAACCAAACGAGCAAGATGGGCAGAGTTCTGGGTAGGGTTCATTGAGGGTGTTGTGGAGTGTGCGAGTGGAAGCGTGTCTGACATTGCTGAAACCAGAAAAGAGTTTGAAACCTACGAACGAGTCACACCTTTGTTCTAAACCACTATACATTGTCGGGGATTACTGTGCTTACATTCCTGGGGGAAAGTGTGGAATTGCTAACTTGTCAGGTAAACGGTTTAGCCGTCCTGACTGTAACAGGGACATGAAAACTGCTGCATAGTCAGCGCTCAAACAAGAGCTAGGTTTATTTTGTTTGTTTATTTTTTATTTGCCTATTTAATCCCGGAGAAAATAAAAAGAAACTCTTTCATTTGCAACTGTAAACCGAGTCTCCAGCCTGTTGCACTAGCACAATATATTTAATGAAAAAATAGGATTAAATGTAACCATTTCACAATATGTATCTTGAATGCAACCCTTACCTTTTCATGTGCAATTAAAGAACGAATCCCAAAGCTCATGCATCCCAGCAGCTCACTTTTCCTATAAAAACATTCAAAATGCAACTGTATGAGCAAAGACCCTGCTGCTAGACTTTTATTATTTCCAAAATCTATTTATTTATTAATTCAGTTGAAAGAGAAAGAATGATCATTTTGTAGTTTGTGCTTCAGTTCTTTTGCCCCCAAACAGTTTGCTTTGTTTTTGCTATGGCGAAACAGTATATATAATAATAGTTCTACAATTCTGTGGTTTTGGTACAGAAGGAACTCCTGGAGTAACAAGACAGCAAGGAAGGTAGACTAATGCAAAAGAAAGTAGTAATGCTAAAACAAACTCCTTTAAACCATGTTTAGGCAAATAAGTGTATTTGTGTATCTGGGGATAGGAGTCGGGCTGAAAATGTTTCTTCAGTCCTTGACCTTGCTGTTACCAAGAAAGTTGGATCTTCACTTAAATTAATGTACTCCCCTGTATTACAGTATATGTATTTCCATAAGCAAATAGTTAACTGGACTGCTGCTATGATTTCTCTCAGGAGTGCTCTTTAGCGTTCTTAGTTATATTCAAGACATGCAATGTGTCAAGAAGTTGAAGTACTAATTTAAAAAGCAAAAAGAATTAGTTAGACATGTACATTGACTTTGCATTATCCATTATAACAGTTGCATGGATTGTGAAATATCCCAGGCCAGTGTAGTACTATTCAATAATGTCACATAAGCATGTTGTTGTCGAATTTGCAATCTGGTAAGTGTATCCTTCTGAAAACATTCTGAAGGCAGGACTGGGCATTAAATAATTATTATTCAGCACGAAGTCTCTTCAGGGAAGAACACAGTTAGAGACCAGCCATTGTTCCAAAGTAACAATGTGGGATGAGAACATCAGGTATGAACGCACAATACTGGAACAATGGAAATCGGATAATGTACTCAATATATTTACCTGGAGCTTCTGTCGCGATTCCATACTGTAACCAGAAGCCTTTTCTGATAGTCTTCGTTTTTTACTGAACTACAAACACAAAGTTTAATGAAATTACTGGATAATCAGTTCTTTAGATATGACAGAGAGACAGTCAGTCAGAGAGAAAGCCTCCATATACTGCACATTATGATACACTTAACTTAAAGAAAGCTAAAGAAAGTCCTTAACAAGTGTCATCATAATTGTACAAGCGGTTCTCTAGGTATATACAAAAACAAGAATCCGTAACATGAAAGAACTGTAGATCCCCATGACCTATACCCACATGTACAGCTCGAAGATCCCCCATAGACTCTCTAAACCAGGGGTGGCCAACCTTTCACAGAGTCAAGGAAATAAAATGTAGTGACAAAGAGCCACAAACTTTAAAAAGTGCTTAATTTAGCATTTCACTGATATTTTTACTGCAATTACTATCACACACACTATTAAATGCAGCTGACCTTTATTTTTTAAGTACCTACGTAATATTGATATCCAAACAAATACATTTTCACTATTTATAAAAGCATAGTTTTGTTTTTGTTTCATATTTGGGTGAGTAGCTAACTATCGTTTTTCTTATACCGCATACAGGCAGGATCTGTACTTTTGGAATTCTTTACTACGCACTTTGTTGAAGTTCTGAATGCAGCTGTAGTTCAAAGTCACTATTTAGATCTGAGATGGATACGTTCTACTGTGTGATGCGACAGCTGCAGCCAGCGGGTCTGAAATTTGCTTTTGCAGTCGACTGTTTTTGGACATAGGATAGCAAAAACATCCCTAAGGCAAGTTTTCACATACTCACCTTCAGAGTAGGGTTTTTTTTTTGCACGGGCAATGTTCCAGGCCACTTGTTAGGAGTAAGCTAGAGTCGTGGTCTCAGATTGTTTGGCAAATTTGGTTAACACTGACAGCAGTCACTTTAACTGGTACATTTTTAATCAGCTCCGATATGAAAATGAAATACAAACTTCCAAATACAACTCAAAAGATGTATTCATGAACATAATGTCTAACATTTGCATAACAGAAACACTGTATTTAAATGGAAAAATAAACATAGAATGTTTATTTTCAAAATTAGACAGAGCCACACTTAGCAGAAGGATTTGCAGAGAGAAAATCCTTTGGATCCTATAATGGATGACGAGCAATTAATAACAAACTATTGATTTGACAGACAAGCTCTCTTTTAAATGTCTGTATAATGCTGGAAGCAGATTAACAATCCCAAACAAGAAGGAATCACGCACTGCTCCCTGTGCTTCAGATACAGCGGCAGCACTTCGTTATTTTGCAGCTGATGGCTTTTTGTTACTATAAAAATGTATACTTAAAAAAACAACAACAAAAAAAAAACACAACATTTGGCAAGTTGCATAACACCTTAAGTGAGATGAATGGTTAATTCTGCTAAATACAAGATACTGCTCTCACTTTTGTTGCGAACACAGCCATACAAATTGTTTAAACACATATGTTTAGTGTATATTTTTTGTAGATTTACCTGTTTTTTTGTGATGTTCTTCTGAAATCAGAATATTTACCTTTTTTTTTAATCTCGTGAATGCTGCAACTTACCGTTACATTTTGCATTCACACATTCAGTTATTCCTGCCACTTTCTTCTGCTTCATGGCTGTTGTCAAATTCTGACATAGTTTGCCTATTATTAGTTGCTTTTTTTATTACATTTCTCCGTAAGTATTATGTTTTTCCTCCTCTGTCCAGTTTGGGTTTCTTTTTCTTTTTTTTTTCTTCTATCAGACATACTGTAGTTTTCCTTAATTGCCCAAATGTTCCCATGTAGACAGGATTTACAGAGTACAGCAAGCTACGCGCCTATTGGTTGAAATCTTAATTTTAGTCCATGCATACTTAAGTGTTTTCCCTTAGCTAAGGAGAGTGGTTAAGATTTTTTTTGTGCAACACCCTTAAGTTTTTCCCTACACTGAATACACATAAGTGTCACATATAGTGAAATACTTAATAATAAGATGTTTTATGCAACCAGGCACTGGCAAATAAGGCACAGGAGTTTTCTATTGCGTCCAATTGCGAGACACCATGCCTGAAAAAACACCATACTGGGAATGAGCAGAGACAGATCTAGCATTCTGTAGGGTGTCAATCATCCTATTACACAGACCAAGGCGGCTCAAATGCAGCCACTCAGGGGCCAAACCCATAGATGCAGGCTCAATCGGTCGTGGTGCCACAGACTGCCTTGCGTCTGACTGACAGGTCGCGGTGACCAGGCAAAACCAGGCTCTCTTAGGCCAGTGAGGTGCTACTAGTAGGACCATGGCCCTGCCATGTCTGATCTTCTCCAGACACAGTGGCAGAGTTGCTAACGGCAAGACCGCATATAGTAGTCGTGCTGGCCACTGATGAGACAGTGCATCGACATGTGGGACTTTGTCAAAAGCTTTCTGGAAATCTAAATAAACCATGTCATATGCTTTGCAATATCCATTACCGATGTTGCATTCTCAAAAAAATCAAGCAGGTTAGTTAGACACGATCTCACTTTCCTAAAACCATGTTGACCGTCTCCGATACTGTTACCATATAGGTAATTTTCCATTTTGGATCTTATTATAGTTTCCATAAGTTTGCATATAATACAAGTCAGGCTTATTGGTCTGTAGTTACCTAGTTCAGTTGTATTTCCCTTTTTGTGGATCAGTATTACCTTTGCAATTTTCCAGTCTGTCAGTACAACCCCTGTGTCAAGAGACTGTTGCATGATCTTGGTTACTGGTGTAGAAAAAGTACTGATTAGAGGAGAAACCTCAAAATGGAGCCAGGTAACAGTACCACAGGGATCAGTATTAGGTCCTCTGCTATTCCTAATCTACATTAATGATTTAGATACTGGTATAGTAAACAAACTTGTTAAATTTGTAGACGACACAAAAATAGGAGGAGTGGCAAACACTGTTGCAGCAACAAAGGTCATTCAAAATGATCTAGACAAGATTCAGAACTGGGCAGACACATGGAAAATGACATTTGATAGAGAAAAGTGTAAGGTACTGCACGCAGGAAATAAAAATGTGCATTATAAATATCATATTGGAGATACTGAAATTGAAGAAGGAATCTATGAAAAAGACCTAGGAGTTTTTGTTGAAATGTGTTGAATTTAAATAAAGGGAAGTAATATTAAAACTGTACAATGCATTAGTAAGACCTATCTTGAATATTGCGTTCAGTTCTGGTCACCTCGCAACAAAAAGGATATTGCTGCTCTAGAAAGAGTGCAAAGAAGAGTGACCAGAATTATTCCAGGTTTAAAAGGCATGTCATATGCAGACAGGCTAAAAGAACTGAATTTATTCAGTCTTGAACAAAGACGACTACGCGATGACCTAATTCAAGCATTCGAAATTCTAAATGGTATTGACATTGTCGACCCAAGGGACTTTTTTGACCTGAAAAAAGAAACAAGGACCAGGGGTCACAAATGGAGATTAGACAAAGGGGCATTCAGAACAGAAAACAGGAGGCACTTTTTTTACACAGAGAATTCTTATGTTCTTATGTTCTAACCATGGTTGGAGGCATCGGTGGTGATCACTTCTCTTCTTGTGACTGCTCCCAGCCTGACGCCTAAGCGCAGGTGGGTTGGTTGTTTCCAGCAAGAGAGAGTCTGGACACAGTATCTGGACACTGTCACTAAGCAGCTGCAGTTCAGCATTGGGTGAGGGACCATCCTGTTGAACCAAACATGTAGGGGCCGCATATGTAGAAGGCCCAGGGTAAGGGATTGAGAAGCTGCTGCCATCAAGCCCAGAAGTTTCTGGAATGTCACCACTAGTAATGCTCTGCCTAACTAGAATAGGTCTGGACTGGCCGACATGTTTGTCACCCTGTTGTCCGACAGAGCAGCTGTCATGGACCGAGAGTCCAGCCTTGACTCAAGTAACCCACTACCTGGGTTGGCTCCAACTGGCTTTTCGCATAATTCACTTTCAGACCTGAAGAGGTGATTGGTGAAGCGTTGCGTGTGTTGTCGTGCTTGACCTAGCGACTCCGCACAAATGAGCCAGTCGTCCAGGTAGTTTTGAACTCTGATACCCTCAAGTCTCAGAGTGGCCAGTGCAGCGTACATGCATGTAAAATGTGGGAATGTGGAAGTAGGCGTCCTGTAAGTCCACTGTCGTGAACCAGTCGCCTGGCCTGATGAACTGCGACAGCCGTTGCAGGGTCAACATCTTGAACTGCCTGCGACTAGGTACAGGTTGACCTGTCTGAGATCGAGGATCGGTCTGAGGCCGCCATCCCGTTTGGGCACCAGAAAGTATTTTGAGTGGAACCCTCCGACCACGTTGGAGGGTGGTAAGATGCAAATAGCCTGCTTGTGCAGGAGGGTTCCTAGCTCCTGAGCTAGTGAGTCGCTGGCTCGGAGGTCCCTGACCAGCGTCTGGACCACGCCCCGAAAGGGGGGTGGTCCATGGCTGAATTTTAAGGAGTATCCCCAACATATAGTGGTGAGCACCCAAGAATCATGAGTGCATTGGTCCCAGTAGCCCTGATGGTCCCTGGAGAAGGGGACTGGGCCTGTGGCAGCAATGTCCTAGGGCTGCTGCTTCAACTTTGGCACCTGTGGTTTCTTGCCAGGCGCATTGCGCTGAAACTACTTGTGCCTACCACGCCCTCGGCCCGACGTACCAGCAACTGCTGGAGGATCCCATGGACTGCCCTGAGGCTGCCTCTGTGGCCGCGGTGGTAAAGTATGCCCTGGTGTAATGGGCACATCAAGCAGAGCAGCCTTGTTACCCTCCGTCAGCCTGGTTTGAGAAAGCCACAGCTGACGGCGTGCTGCTACCAATGCTGCCATACTCTGCCCTGTTGCTTGGCTCAGGAGCTTCACCAGCAGTAGCAACATGCGAGAGATTAACTGCAGCTCATCCGTCTGATCAGAGATGAGTCCCACCACCAGGCCCGTATTGTAGTTGCCCGAATGCGCACCAAAGGCATCAGCGGAGTAGTCTTTCTTTAGAAAGACCTCTGTAATCCTACATTGCTTGTTCAGGCAAGCAGCGTCCTTGGACAGCAACGCCAGGTTCGCTGGCTGCACCAAGGCTGGTATGGTCGATCCCACTGGGGGGGAACTGGAACAGTCCCATCTTATCCCCCTCATGCACCCTATAGGTCGTGCCCGACCTAGGGGTCACAGGGGCTATGACCAGGTGTTGTCATGACGAGGTAAGCTCCTGCCTAAAATCCGGGTGGATGGGCAGGGCTTCAGATGGAATCTCCTTACGCTCATCAAACACTGAGCACCTCTCGGCCTTTACGCTTGGCCATGGCACCCTAAGTGCTTTATTGGCTCGAGGCCTCTAGGGTATAAGCTCCCCAGGTAATGGAGGTAGAGGCAGCGAATCAGATGGGGGGGGGGGGGGGGGGAGTCACCGTGTGTGTGTGTCGCCATAAGCGCAGTAGGTGCCTGTACTGGCAAAGACCGATCCTGCAACAACTGGGTCTGAGTTGACTGCTGTTGCTGGAACATCTCGTACATATTATGCCAGCAGTCCTGATGACCTGGACCTGTACCTCCTCTTCTTACTCCTTGGGGGGAGGGGTGGAAGGAGAAGAAGCAAGAGAGGAAGGGGAGGAGGAAGTGGGGCTTCTCCTGTGTGCCTTCCTAGAGGTAGGCTCCCTGGAGCTACGTGCCCTGCACTGCGCTCCGCAGAATAGGGCCTCTGGCTACATTCTTTGGAACGGTGCTCTCTAGAACAGCGTTCCCTAGGACAGTCAGAACTGCGCTCCCTAGAGCGCCCCCTACTGCTACCAGTCCCCGCTAGGGATGAAACTGTTTTTCGATAGTACCATATATCGTGATTACGAATATTCGTGATAACCGTATTGTTTACATTTTTAAATTATTCGATAATCACAGAAAACGATAGTCACATACTCACTAAACGTGGCTGGAAACAGAACAGATGCTTTTCTCTCCAAATACGGGTACTAGGGCTGCTGCCATTAAATAATTTCAATCGATTCCATTCCTCATTATATAGACACTGCATAACACTATGTAACACAATTTTTGTTCCTGGGTATTAAGTGTTATTTCCTAATTGCTTATGCCTCAAAATTATAGAATATGGCTATTATTCCCCACAAACTTTGCTTTTGTGACCAGGTGTAGCAGGGAGAGATCTGTGCTGACTCTGCTGGCGTGTTCACAGTACTGCAGGAAGAGGGCGGCAGCCTTCCAACAACCGCCTGTGAGTCATGGCAGTGACACAGGGAGGTGGGAAGGTAGGTGTGTGGACTTTCTCCCTCTCTGAATGGCTGAGAGGCGAGTCTTGGCAGATTGCTAGCCCTATATAAAAAATGCTCTGCTGTTTCCTCAGGTCTGCCTTTGTAGACGCGCTGTGTGTGTGCGGAAGTGCTGGTCGACGACGGAAAGACCAGCTGACAACAGCGAACAAGTCAGGGAGTGACAGCGGGGAACCCTTGGGCAGACCCTGAACTATTGTGTAGAGCAGGCTGGGAGCCGACAGAGTAGGACGGTGATCCAGGTCGTGCGGGTAGCGGCGACCGGGATAATGCTGCCGAGTGCAGCACCTTTTATTTGTAGTTTTATTACTGTTTTATTTTCCCTTGTTCTTTTCACCTTCTGTTTTCATTATTATTTCTTTGAGCACCTGCGAGTGCACTTGCTGTTCGTGTACCAGCTGTGGTATTTCCGTGGTGCTGTCTATCATCGTTGATAGGCAGCCCACGGCCAACAGTGCCCTCTGCCGGGGAAAAATAAGAACTGGTCTAAAAATAAAACTGGGCACCTGTGTGGTGTTTTCAATTACACCTGTCTGTCTCCTAGTCAGTGAATTATCCACACCCCTTCCACACCAGGACAGCGATATTTTGAAATTGACCTATTTCCAATGAGAAAACGGGCGAATGTGTGTCTTTTCGTTCACATAAAGTCAGAAAAAAACATATGAATCCAAATTAACATGTATTTATACTAAAGTAATACAAAAATGACTACAAAAGATTTAGAAGTGAGTAGTTTTTCGAGATTTACAATTATACTGTAAATCACTTTCACGAATCAGCTCCCAAATGTAGTCTCCCATCATGTTCTCGTTATACTGTCCTTGGTAGCGGCATTCAAAGTCCAGTATATCCTGGTGGAAGCGCTCACCTTGCTCCTCCGAGTACGCGCCCATGTTCTCCTTGAATTTATCAAGATGAGCATCAAGGATGTGGACTTTGAGGGGCATCCTACAGCCCATTGTACCGTAGTTCTTCACCAGAGTCTCAACCAGCTCCACATAGTTTTCGGCCTTGTGATTGCCCAGGAAGCCCTGAACCACTGCGACAAAGCTGTTCCAAGCCTCTTTCTCCTTCCTAGTGAGCTTCTTGGGGAATTCATTGCACTCCAGGATCTTCTTTATCTATGGACCGACGAAGACACCGGCTTTGACCTTTGCCTCAGACAGCTTAGGGAAGAAGTCTTGAAGGTACTTGAAGGCTGCCGACTCCTTATCTAGAGCTCTGACAAATTGTTTCATAAGGCCCAATTTGATGTGCAGTGGTGGCATCAGCACCTTCCGGGGGTCCACCAGTGGCTCCCACTTGACGTTGTTCCTCCCCACAAAGAACTCGGTCCTCTGTGGCCAGTCCCGCCTGTGGTAGTGCGCCTTGGTGTCCCTGCTGTCCCAAAGCCAAAGATAGCAGGGAAACTTGGTAAAACTGCCTTGGAGACCCATCAGGAATGCCACCATTTTGAAGTCTCCTATGACCTCCCAGCCGTACTCATCATACTTTAAGGCGTCCAGCAAAGTCCAGCAAAGACAGGTACTTGTTACCATTATGGAGCAGCTCCTGGATGAGCTGCCAATGAAGAGGCGCCACTCATTCTGGTTACAGGCAATTCTGATTGCCTCGAACAGACTGGTCACATTGTGGCAGAAGCAGAGCCCATCTTGACGGGTGAAGAAGCTGGAAAAAGGTTGTTGACGCTTCCTCTGATCTGTGACTTGCACACTTTCATCCAACAAGTTCCCCCCTGTTTGAGCCTACAAGTTAAAAGCTCGGCATTGGACTTGGTGAGACCAAGACCTCTAATCAAGTCGTTGAGGTCTTTTTGGTTGGGGTAGTATGGGTTTCTCTCCTCAGCTCCACCTCTGAAATTGTCATCTGGATCTACGTCTTCCTCGCTCTCTGACTTGCTGCTCTCTTCTAAAGACAGCTGCTCTCTCTCCGGAGGAGTGGGTACGGGGAGCTCATGGCAGTGTGGCACCAGGGCGATGGATGAAGGAAGGTCCGGATACGTGATAGCAGGTGCATTCTTGCCAGACCGACGTTTGGAAGGGTTCACCATGCAGAAGTAGAAGTTGCTTGAGTGGTCAGTGGGTTCCCGCCAAATTCTTGGGATAGCGAACTTCATGGATCTCTTTTCCCCTCTGTACCATCCTACAAAAATACATTTATTTCACCCATGACTAATGTGTAAGAGATTCTCGCAACATTTTTCATATATGATATATTTTTTCAATAACATTGAAAATTGTAAAACATTTTAAAATTAAAAACTTTTACAATTTTAAAAATTAACAAATTTTATAATAAAATTCCGAGCAACAATTGTCCATCTTACCTTCCAGAGTTTTTTTGCAGTGCTCGCAGGTGAAATTAGGTGCCCAGGGTTTGTCTTGATCCCCGACAGGCATGCTGAAATATGCCTTGTAGGCCTCACACATCTTAGCAGATGTCCACGGAGTACTTTTTCGCTCTTGTCTTGATAAATTGGCCGTAGACATAGCAAAATGCGTCTGCCGGATGCTTGCAGCCTCTTGATGCCATCTCAGAAAAATGCAGATATGTATCCACTTAGGCAGCTGGAACTAAACTGAACTGGTGGGCTTAAGGCCCCTGTATTTATACTACTATTTATAGTACTGGAAAGTTCTAGAAGTTACTCCAAGTTTACTCAGCACTGAATCTATCTGGAATGTTCTGGAAAATAGGTAAATTTCAAAATATCACTGTCCTGGTCACAAAAGCAAAGTTTGTGGGGAATAATAGCCATTTTCTATACTTTTGAGGCATAAGCAATTAGGAAATAACACTTACTACCCAGGAACAAAAAAAAAAATTGTTACACTGTGTAATCAATTCAGCAATTACATTTTTGTAACGCACAGTTAACAACATTATTAAAGTTGTCAATGAAACTGCGCTGACTGCCCTGCCTTGCTATTTACAGTATTTCTGCCACAGACAAGCAGTGGGCGTGCTCTTCTTTTCCTGCTCGTGTTAACTAGCATCTGATTTACTGGTCCCATCCTACCAGCGAATCTGTTTTACAAAATTCTTTGTTAGTACACCCCTCTCTGTATTCACTGTGCAAAAAACTGAAACAAAAAAAAACGTGCAGCCTTGTATCCAGAGCAGGACGACAGGATTACATTCCTGGCAAACAGCTTGTAAATAAACTGTGCACATATTAAAAACACTTATCTGAAGGCTTGTGGAACATTGGGATTCCACAGTTCTACTTACAATCTGAAGATCTCGTGGAACACTGGGATTCCACAGTTCTACTTACAATCTGAAGATCTCGTGGAACACTGGGATTCCACAGTTCTACTTACAATCTGAAGATCTCGTGGAACACTGGGATTCCACAGTTCTAGTACTTACAATCTGAAGATCTCGTGGAACACTGGGATTCCACAGTTCTACTTACAATCTGAAGAGCTTGTGGAACACTGGGATTCTGCAGTCTGGAACAGTCTTTGTCTTTTGACGACTGCTGTGGTCAGTATCAGGTACAAGAGCCATCTGGAAGAGTTGTTAAAGAAGTCAACAAATAACGATGCGAGTGTTGTCATTTTCTAAATGCTATTGAATTTAATGAAAGTTTGAAGTGATAACAATTAAATAAAACACACTATAGAACATAAACAGCAAGTTAGGGTTTGAATAAGGTTTAAAATTACACTGCATACTATAAAAGAAATTACAATACTGCACTAGTATTAGTTATAGTTACTTTATAACACAGCATAAAGAATTCCATATATTAACTTGTGACCAACTAGATGACAGACAACACAGCAAATGAAACAGAGATACACCCCCTACCTTAACGTAAGAATCACAAGTCCTGTATTCTTTACCCATCAGCCCTTTGGCTTCCATGACTGTAAACAAACCCAGTATTATTGTTAGAGCAGTATCTCAATAGTGTAGTTATAAACCCAGCATTAGTGTTAGTCTCTCAATAGTGTAGTTATAAACCCAGCATTAGTGTTAGTCTCTCAATAGTGTAGTTATAAACCCAGCATTAGTGTTAGTCTCTCAATAGTGTAGTTATAAACCCAGCATTAGTGTTAGTCTCTCAATAGTGTAGTTATAAACCCAGCATTAGTGTTAGTCTCTCAATAGTGTAGTTATAAACCCAGCATTAGTGTTAGTCTCTCAATAGTGTAGTTATAAACCCAGCATTAGTGTTAGTCTCTCAATAGTGTAGTTATAAACCCAGCATTAGTGTTAGTCTCTCAATAGTGTAGTTATAAACCCAGCATTAGTGTTAGTCTCTCAATAGTGTAGTTATAAACCCAGCATTAGTGTTAGTCTCTCAATAGTGTAGTTATAAACCCAGCATTAGTGTTAGTCTCTCAATAGTGTAGTTATAAACCCAGTCTCTCAATAGTGTAGTTATAAACCCAGCATTAGTGTTACAGTATATCAATATCCGTGCCTTCCCAGACACTTATGTTGACTTAATGCATTTAATTTTCCTACAAGACAGGAATACTGTCCATGACAATGTGAAGAAATTAAGACAATCTAAAAATGGCCATTGTTTTAATGGATGGATTATAGATGTAGGGTGTTTTATTTCAATTGCAGAAAGCTGGATTACTATAACTACTGTGTGAAAAAGCAACTGTGAGCATGCCCTTCCTGAGAGCGCTTGCACGTTTCAGATACATCTTGTGGTGGTTAAATATCTGGATGCACTTACTATGAAGAACAATAACCCCATCCTCTGCACTGATTGACAGTTTCAGCTGCCCTGTAGAAGGAAAAAGATACAAGCCATCAGAAGGATCATTCTTACTTGAATCATCATACATTTTCAACAGGTCACAGAAAGAGACGTTACAAAACGAATTACAAAACAAATGACAAAGAAGAATTGAACCAGTTGCCAATTTTATGAGTGATAAATTGAACAGCATCTTTGGTCCACTGCTTTATTTGCAGTCATACTTCTGGTAAAGTGAACATGCAGTGTTACTCTCTTTATCTCTGCATTCAGATGAACGTATAGGGCCCAATTCAGAGGAAATGTGGTTAAAAGGCAAATGTACGGGCAAAGTACTTTACATCTGCGCCATCAACTTTGTGCTGTGATTTTGATGGGAGTTTGAGCTGGGCACAGACAAGAGTTCCAATAGCGCTGACCAACGAAGAAAAAGTGAGAATCAGAAGCTGCTAGGAATTCAGGAGCAACTGGCATTCCCTTTAAGAAAAGGATAACCCAGGTGTTTGCCTTTGCTGTGATTGTATTCTTTACTGGCATAGCACCATTTGTTGTTAATTTAAAAATATTTACTTTCACATTGAACACTTTTGGCACACGGAACTGAATGTTTTGTTATATTCATGAACAATAATGTTTATACTTCTAGCCTTCACAATATAGACGTTACTTAGGATTGCTATGGGAACTGATTTGGGACATGGCTTCATTCACTTTAATGCAGCTGTGAAGATTTGTATGAAACATTTTTTAATATATAGGCCTACACCTCATACTTCACATTTTCTGGAAGTAATTAAGTCCAACATCTCCCAATTTTGACTCCATCAAATTGGAGTGCGCACACACTCATTTAATGTGTGTCTTCCGAATCTCCGCAAACATGTTTCAAACATGACACACACAGAAAACGAGCATTTAAAAATATGAAACTATCTGGAATGAATTATTAAACACAGGCATAAAATAGGGGCTTTATAGTATTTAAGAAAACTGGTTTTATGTTTTAGAAGCCTTAAATATTTTAGATCAGCACTAAAGTTTCTGAAGCCGGTAGCAGGTGTGTACTGGCGAAACCTACTGGAACTGTCCGATAAATGAACAGTACATTGTAAACATTTAACCTTTACTCATTTTTATGTTTAATTAAATACCAGCTGAGTCAACCATCACACATACTAACTCATGTTTACTAACAACTGAAGTATAAAAAACAAATAACTGATACTAAGGTGGCACAGTTAAATCACTTACTTGAATAACAACAGATTTCAAAATCCAAAAGTTAAAATCCTGTGTGTCCAAAAGCAAAAGGCAATTTCAAATACAAATGCTCTCATTGAAGCAAAACCAGAAAATACTGCACATTTTTCAGTGTATATTAAATAAAGTGCTTTTGTACAGCTGTGTTGTGACAGTCAGTGTTAACATGAACAATGGGGTCGCAAGCAGTGATAGGCTACTGTATAAACAGGAAGGTGAAAACTGAAAGTTAAACACTTCTTCATATCACTGAATAAAAAGCAAAGTGATATGAATGAAGTGGTTTTCCACAGACTGGGCATTTCCATGTACAGTATGTACAATAAAAAGTTTGCCTGCTAGCCAGTGCTGTGTTACTGAGGCACAGTGAGCTGTATGATAGTGAGGGGGCCAGTGCTGTGTTACTGAGGCACAGTGAGCTGTATGATAGTGAGGGGGCCAGTGCTGTGTTACTGAGGCACAGTGAGCTGTATGATAGTGAGGGGGCCAGTGCTGTGTTACTGAGGCACAGTGAGCTGTATGATAGTGAGGGGGCCAGTGCTGTGTTACTGAGGCACAGTGAACTGGTAGGCACAGGTAGTACTGATGCCCCACTCAGCACCCACTATATCCCTGGTAGTACCAACGCCCCGGTACACTCCATTGCACCTCTGGTAGTACTGACGCCCCGCTCAGCACCCACTATACCCCCGGTCCGCTCTGCTGCACCCCTGGTATTATTGACACCCCGCTCCACTCCACCACACCCCTGGTAGCCTGTGTCATATAGCAGAGCCATGTATACTGTATATCCCACACAACACGATTCCAATCAGTCATTTACACTCATTAACAAACATTGTTTTTCATGCAGCATTTTGGAATGTAAGTTGGGTCATAGAACAGTTGATCAAATGCACCGAGATCCGAGGTATTTTACTTGTAAAAGTAAAATAACTGTGAAAGATAATGTTAGTGTATTAGGGGATGAATATGATAACTAGGTTTATGAGGACTGCAAAATATCTGATATAATAAACATATATTGTTTAAATGTTTTCACTCAGGAGGATAGAAATATGCTGACTATCCTTAAAGACATCAGCATCAGTGATGCAGAGGTATTAAATGTGTTACAGGAGCTAAAGAATAACAAGTCAGATGAGATTTATCCAAGGGTGCTTAAGGAAAGAAGGGTAGAAATATGCTATCATGACCAGTTCAATAGAAACAGCCAGGTGAGTTTCCTGAAGACTGGAAGCTTGCAGATGCCGTGCCATTATTTCAAAATGGAGATAAAACAGACCCAAGTAATTATAGGTTAAAGTCTGTTGTAGATTTTAGACGTGGCTAACCAGAATACAATAGAATTTGTTAAACAAGGGTGGCTTGTTCAAATCTTAACAGTCTAAGCTGTTGACAGAACGGTATTGGGTTTTTTATTGGTATTTTTCTGCTAATGAATGGTTAAAAAACAAATGAAGGGACTGAAAGGTCCTACAATGACCTCATGTTGATTGGAACAACACAGCCTTTTATATTCCCACATTCCATTTTATATTTCCATTCAACATTGCTTTTACATTTCACTCTTACATTTCTGCAGTGGGTGAGCATCACCCTCTACACCACTGGCTAATTGTTGCACGTTTGAATAAATAAACAAAAGCACTTTGCTCCAATAGTCTTTATTCCTGTACAATCTGAAAAAGCAAAAGATTATTTTTACATAGGACGATCACTCAGGAGCCATTTGCTTTGCTTACACAGAGTAGGTCAACAACAGATCCCTGTCCCAAGTGCAGTTTCCCTTATCACTACAAGAGCAAGCGAACATTCACAGAGCAGGTTGAATGTTTAAGAGATACAAATGGCAAAATCGTAGATGAAGAAAAAAAATAGCAAATATATTAAATGATTACTTTTCACAAGTTTTTACAAAGGAGGATACGGGCAACATGCCCCACATGTCATCCAGTTCCTATCCAGTTTTAAATATCTTTAGCATAACCGAGGCAGAAGTGTTAGAGGGACTAGGAGCTCTTAAAATAAACAAATCCCCTGGGCCGGATGAGATCCTCCCAGTAGTACTCAAAGAAATGAAAGAAGTAATTTACAAACCGCTAACCAAGATCATGCAGCAGTCTCTTGACACAGGGGTGGTACCGACAGACTGGAAAATTGCAAACGTAATACCGATCCACAAAAAGGGAAACAAAACTGAACCAGGTAACTACAGACCAGTAAGCCTGACTTCTATTATATGCAAACTTATGGAAACTATAATAAGATCCAAAATGGAAAATTACCTTTATGGTAACAGGGTCCTGGGAGACAGTCAACATGGTTTTACGAAAGGGAGATTGTGTCTAACTAACTTGCTTGATTTTTTTGAGGATGCAACATCGATAACAGATAATTGCAAAGCATATGACATGGTTTATTTAGATTTCCAGAAAGCTTTTGACAAAGTCCCGCACAAAAGATTAATTCTCAAACTGAACGCAGTTGGGATTCAAGGAAACGCATGGACATGGATTAGGGAGTGGTTAACATGTAGAAAACAGAAAGTACTGATTAGAGGAAAAACCTCAGAATGGAGTGTGGTAACCAGCAGTGTACCACAGGGATCAGTATTAGGTCCTCTGCTATTCCTAATCTACATTAATGATTTAGATTCTGGTATAGTAAGCAAACTTGTTAAATTTGCAGACGACACAAAAATAGGAGGAGTGGCAAACACTGTTGCAGCAGCAAAGGTCATTCAAAATGATCTAGACAAGATTCAGAACTGGGCAGACACATGGCAAATGACATTTAATAGAGAAAAGTGTAAGGTACTGCACGCAGGAAATAAAAATGTACATTATAAATATCATATGGGAGATACTGAAATTGGAGAAGGAATCTATGAAAAAGACCTAGGAGTTTTTGTTGACTCAGAAATGTCTTCATCTAGACAATGTGGGGAAACTATAAAAAAAGGCTAACAAGATGCTCGGATACATTGTGAAAAGTGTTGAATTTAAATCAAGGGAAGTAATGTTAAAATTGTACAATGCACTAGTATGACCTCATCTTGAATATTGTGTGCAGTTCTGGTCACCTCGCTATAAAAAAGATATTGCTGCTCTAGAAAGAGTGCAAAGAAGAGCGACCAGAATTATTCCGGGCTTAAAAGGCATGTCATATGCAGACAGGCTAAAAGAATTGAATCTGTTCAGTCTTGAACAAAGAAGACTATGCAGCGACCTAATTCAAGCATTCAAAATTCTAAAAGGTACTGACAGTGTCGACCCAAGGGACTTTTTTGACCTGAACAAAGAAACAAGGACCAGGGGTCACAAATGGAGATTAGACAAAGGGGCATTCAGAACAGAAAATAGGAGGCACTTTTTTACACAGAGAATTGTGAGGGTCTGGAATCAACTCCCCAGTAATGTTGTTGAAGCTGACACCCTGGGATCCTTCAAGAAGCTGCTTGATGAGATTTTGGGATCAATAAGCTACTAACAACCAAACGAGCAAGATAGGCCAAATGGCCTCCTCTCGTTTGTAAACTTTCTTATGTTCTTATGTTCTTACTCTGTACTACAAGAGTCCCGACGCCATCTACTGGCAGGAAGTAATAACGACCACCCAATGTACTACAATAGGATTAGCTTTCACCATACCGAATACAGAGACCTTTTTAATTACCCAACAAAAATACTGTATTCAATTAACAAAAGAAATTACTGGGAGGGGTGCGTCCATCTCTAATATGCCACATAATCCACCAGTGACGTTGCATTTAATTACAGTTGACTGCAAGCGTAGCGCATCTCTCACATTTAGACACACTCAGCTAAAAGGGTGTTTAAATCGTTTTTTTGAATACTGGTTGAAGTTTCATTGAAAGCCCTTTTAGCCAGACACGCTTCACTCCAATATGAATACATGTTACTCTTAGCCACATCACTAGTGAAATGCCTGGTAAACGCTCTTTCTAAATATATGTCAAAGCATGCTGCCTGTATCATCGATATGGCCACATTTTAAAGCCATGCAGTAGTAAAAGGGTTCATTTTTACTGGACAACACTGGAAATGGAACTAAAGTAAGAACAGATCTGTGTACAAAACATGAAGACAATAACTCAAGGTGTCCTGTCTCTACGCTGTGTAACACGAAGACAATAACTCAAGCTGTCCTGTCTCTACGCTGTGTAACACAAAGACAAGAGAACCCTGCAAACAGTCACTATCTCAAAACAGGTTCCGAGATGCAAATCTGACAATGTGGAGTCAGCAGCTTTCCATAAAGTGGTTCACTTATCTGCACTCACAATCTGAAGAATCACAGAATACCTGCGTGCCAAGCAAGAAGGCGATTTCTCAAAGTATTAGGTTTTTATCACCTGGAAACTAAAAAGTCGCTTGACACAATGTGGCGGCTATCTTAGGTCACAGATCAAAGTGAAGGATTCTGTTAGATTTGCCCTGCAGTCTCCACAGCACTGACAATGTGAAGTTGCAGTTGAAATGATTTAGAGATATAGGTAGTAGCTGGTGTGAGTGTCAATCTCCCCTTAAAGGAATGCTTAGTTATAGCCAGTGCTTCACAGTATCCCCCAGTAGTGCCCTGTGGCAGTGTGCCCACCCCTTGTGTGTACTTTATTATTTCTGTATGTATTCATTCGTTATTATTATTGTGTTTTATGTGCGGGCGGTCGAGCACTGTCCGTCTTTTTGTTTTGCGGTTTGAGACAGGCGAAAAGCCGGTCTTGTAATATATAGTCAGGGGGATGGGGTTAAAACCTCTTCCCTAGAACTCTCTTGGGAATGTGGCTGGAGCCTTCCTAGGGTAATTTATTAATAGGCAATTAAGGCTCCAGCCACGAATATAAAAGACCCACCATCGGCTCAGACGGCAGGGAGTGTCAGAGGAGAGACGTTAGTCTAGAGCAGGGGTGTCAATCTCCAGTCCTCGAGAGCCGCAGGGTCTTGTGGCTTTCATTCCAACTTAAGCTCTTAATTGATATAATTTATCTAATTATTTGTTCAATTTTGCATTTTATAATTTTCAAGGTATTTTACAGTTGATGGTTTTAAGAATACACTTGATTCAAGGTAAAAACATTTTGAGGCCTGAAGAGAAGTGTTAATCAAATAATTAGACCAGCTAAGTAATTGAGAGCTCAGGTGAACGAAAGCCAGAAGACACTGTGGCCTTCCAGGAGAGACTGACATCCTGGTCTAGATGATTGGAAAGAACAGTTGTATCAAATCGAGAATATACTTGTTTAGGTTCGTGTTTGTTTTGGCCAGAGTGCCCCTTTGCTTTGTTTTGTGTGTGTTCTTTTTGTTAACACTGTTTATTTTGTTTGATTATTAAATATGAGTGCAGCAGCTCTCAAAGCCATCTGTCACATATGGTGTCCTGCGTGGGATAAACACCTCCAGGAGCCGGACCAGGAAAGGAAAGTGCGTTTTTTTTTGGTTTAGTTTTTCGATGTGTTTTTTTGTTCTGTTATTGGAGAAAAAAAAAATTTATTTAAAAAATGTAAAAAATAAAGAAATGGAAGGCTGGAGCTGGAGAGACTGCTGCCAGGAACTGGAGGACCTCCTCAGGGGCATCAACGATCAAGGCTGATGCCTTGCCTGCGGGCTCACGGTGGCAATCTGCCCCCTCCAAGACAAGGAGGAGGAACCGGCCCAGGAGAGGAAGGTGGGAAGAAGGAGCAGGAAGAGAAGGGGGAGAGGAAAGCTGCAACAACAACCGCAGGAGATGACAGACTGGAAGGATGAGGATCCCAGTCATCCTACATATGTTTGGGAGGAGCCTGAGCATCCAGCGCGCAGACGGGGGTACCGCGAGCATCCAGTGCCCAGACGGGGGGAGGATCGCGGGAATCCAAAGCCCAAGAGGCAGATGTTCCCATCTCCACCATCAGAGGAGGAATGCCTGCTGTCCCCATCTCCACCAGCAGAGGAAGAATGCCTGCTGGTTTCACCTCCAGAGCCAGAGGTGCCGTCTCCAGCTCCAGAGGGAGAGGAGGCATCACTGCTGTCTCCAGCGCCAGAGGAAGAGGTCCCACCGCTGTCTCCAGAGCGAGAGGGAGAGGCACACAAGTCCCTGCAATAGAGGGAGACTACCCACTACTCTCGCCTCCACTACCAGCCAACTACCTGCTGCTCTCGCCTCCATCGCCAGGGGCAGACTGCCCGCTGCTCCCACCTTCGCTGCCAGGAGACATAAAAAAAAATCCTAATTATTCCTTGTGGCAGACTGGCGAGTGGAAAGAGGCCCAGAGACAGATTTCAGTTAAAAAAAAATACAAATTTTATTATAAATAACACAAAATAAACATGCACAAAGGCAAAATAAAAAATATTCAAACACAAATAGAAAGACAACAAAACAAAACTTACAAAAAATATAAGGTTTCCAGGCTGGGCAATGCCTTCACTGGATTCAAACTTTCAAAAATACAAACAACAAAACACCAACCTGCTCCTCAACTCCCTCCTCCCGAAATGAGAAGCAGAGGCCTCCTTTTATGTCAGGTGGCTGGGCACTGATTGATCGTTAATTGACCGAATCAACTAATCAACCCCAGCCACCCGAACATAATAAACCCAGGCAGGTAGGGGAAATTAACCCCATCCCTGCCAATTTCTAAACGGCAGAGCTTTGCTCTGCCACATTCCTAATCTACATTAATGTATTTAGATTCTGGTATAGTAAGCAAACTTGTTAAATATGCAGATGACACAAAAATAGGAGTGGCAAACACTGTTGCAGCAGCAAAGGTCATTCAAAATGATCTAGACAAGATTCAGAAGTGGGCAGACACATGGTAAATGACATTTAATAGAGAAAAGTGTAAGGTACTGCACGCAGGAAATAAAAATGCACATTATAAAAACAATATGTGCATTATTAAAACGGTACAACGCATTAATAAGACATCATCTTGAATATCGTGTTCAGTTCTGGTCACCTCGCTACAAAAATGATATTGCTGCTCTAGAAAGAGTGCAAAGAAGAGCGACCAGAATTATTCCAGGTTTAAAAGGCATGTCACATGCAGACAGGCTAAAAGAATTGAATCTATTCAGTCTTGAACAAAGAAGACTATGCAGTGACCTAACTTAAGCATTCAAAATTCTAAAAGGTATTGACAATGTCGAGCGTAAGGACTTTTTGACCTGAAAAAAGAAACAAGGAACTGGGGTCACAAATGCAGTTTAGATAAAGGGGCATTCAGAACAGAAAATAGGAGGCACTTTTTTTACACAGAGAACCGTGAGGGTCTGGAATCAACTCCCCAGTAATGTTGTTGAAGCTGACACCCTGGGATCCTTCAAGAAGCTGCTTGATGAGATTCTGGGATCAATAAGCTACTAACAACCAAACGAGCAAGATGGGCCAAATGGCATCCTCTCGTTTGTAAACTCTCTTATGTTCTTATACGCTGCTCCCACCTTCATCGCCAGGAGACTACACGCTGCTCCCACCTCCACCTTTTCCACCACCAGGAGGAGAGCAGCAGGAGCTGCCTCCGCTATCTCCACCGGCAGGAGCAGAGCAGCCTCTGCCTCCACCACCAGAGGGAGAGCAGAAGGAGCGGCCTCTGCCTCCACCTCCAGAAGGAGAGCAACAGGAGCTGCCTCTCCCACCACCACAAAAGGGAGATTGCCTGCAGCTTCCCCCTCTATTCCTAGTGGAAGGACCAGGACATGATGCTGGCAGTCCTTAGCCACCACTACATAGTCTGCTGAGGGGAGCACGGCAGAAAACAGCTCAGCCGCAGCGGCCGCAAAGAGGGTCATCCCCGCCATTGCCCGAGTGGCCAACTCCATCACCACGACTGGTTCTAAAACCATCCTCGCCCGGGGACACCTTCTCATCACCGCCCAGGGACGCCTGCTGCTCCGCATCGCCTTTGGTGGCCTGCTGCTCCGCATCGCCTGTGGAGCCAACAGTTACGGGGTGTGAGGGAGTAGTGGAGCGCCCGCTGCCACCTCTATCCCAGAGTTCGCCTGGGCTTGCCAGCAGCTCTGCCTCGCCTGACCTCGCCGGAACTGCTTCGCTAGTTGTAGCCGCCAGCTCTGGGGATGTGCTGGAGCTGGAGGAGCCAGCCCGGAAGCCATAAATGGCTCTGCTGCCAGTCGGTAAGCTGACAGCCTTTTCACTGTCAGATAGGGAGCCGCTGGTTGTGAAGAGGGGGGGAGGAGGTCAGGAGACTTTAAAAAAATATGCCTAGTTACTGTACCGCATTCTACACAAGGTTTAAATACACTAATGTAATTGTACCAAGCTCCCACGTCTGCAGAGACTATTGTATTGATTGAATTACTAGTGTATTGGCAAGTGGTTGTGCGCGACCCTTTTGTCATCCTTTCACTTTTCTGTTTGTTCCTCGCTCCTGCCTTTTTGTTTTTGATTTCCAGCTCTTTGAAGGAGCTATAAAAAGCAATCATAATCTTCTGTTTCCATAAAGGTCTCAGAAGCATGCCCGTTTGCCCCACAGCTATATAGCAGGGAGCTGCCTCTAAGACACTAATACTGTTAACAGCAGACACTGGTTTATTGACTCAAGTCAGCCTTTAGCACTGTTTGATTTTGCTTTTGCTCCTTTTCATCCCTTAAATGTAATGATTTCCTTACACTTTCAATGCCATTTGCATTGCCCTGCTTTAACTGGGAACTGCTGTCAGTGCTGCCATGTTTGCATAAAGGCTACTGACATCCTTTGAAATGATCACTAATATTGCAGAACTGATCTAGACTCATATCATATATTGGACTCAGCAGTGTGTATTTCAAACCACTGGCTGACTTATGAAGTTTACAATCTATAACATTCTATCAATCCCACATGCTGCAGGACTGCCTGAACCGATCCCCCACCCCAAATACAATGGATTTATAAGAATGAGTTAAGCAAATATAGCATTGTTATTTATTTTTTAAATTAGCAATTAGCATTGCCTTTTGTAACAAATTGTTGTTGACATAATCATTTTAAAACATATACTGTAGCTGCTCCATTCTATTCCCATCCTTGTTCCTTAACTAGAGGCCGACGGGAAAACACCTCGAACATTTAAAGTTAGTAATGAAAGAAAGTAAAGGAATCTGATCATGCCTTCTGTTATCAGCAGGCAATCTAGCCCATTGTATAAAACCTATTACTTGTGTCTCTGTTCACCAAATGTATGACTCAACGGTATCTGTCAGCAGTTGCCTTCAGGAGACTCACCTGGAGATTACTACATAGACCTACCACATACTTAATTCAACCTCTCCCAAAAATTTATATTACAATTAGAATAGTTTAAGCACATTTTAGGACTCCAGTAATGCACAGATATACATTGCCAGTTTCTCAGAAGCCCAACAGACTCCCTGGTTCATGCATATCCCACTGTCACTAATAAAAAAATATCAAAAGAATAATCAAGCACTTTAGTCTTGCATCATTCAGAGCCAAATTAGAGTGAGCCGCTGTGCACGAGATTAATAACCATGAAAGGTATACAAGACCATAATTATTGTTTTGGCAGAAACACAATCTTATACAATGTGAAAAGCATCTCTTTCTATTGTGTCTGTGGTCCATTGTAACCGTTCCTAGAACAGTCTGTCCCGTTCACAGGCAGTAAAGAACATTACACTCAAACACCACACAGCGGAAAACACGAACCAACCAACAGCATGTACTGAAACTTCACTCCCAGGAACTGGGAAGAAGGCAATTCCCTAACATGACTCCCTTACACCACACCACTAAACTTAACAAACAGAAAGAAAGCGTCACGTGCAAACCATTAACATTCTATTCTAGGTTGTGATTTACAACAAAAATGTTGTGTTTAGTAATGGCAGAGGTAGCAATGCTGGTCTAGTGATGCATGTTAATAATAAACACACACAACCTGTAATACAGCTCGTTATATCTCAGTGATTGATCTAAGCGTCACAGCACAGCTGCCAGACCCCCTTCTAACAGAATCCTAATTAACAGGGTCCGGTCTTGTTCCAGGACTCACCAAAGGTCCGCAGGAGGAAAGAGGAATTTGGAGTGCTGGGAAGCCTGTTGCACAGGGAGACCCGGTGGATGCTGCAATATTCCATGCTTAGAACTCCTGCTGCAGGAGTGAAACTTGAATCCAAGACAGGGTTTCTGTTCAGTAACTCGAGTAGCCGTTAAAAATGCATGCTGAATCAGTCCTGCTGTGGGAGTGTCACAGAGAAAGCCTCTTAGCCGCCTTTGCTTTGAATGGGAGACATGCAGCCCCTCATCTGATTGGCTAAGGGGGCTTGTTTGAATGTTGGTTTTCCACCTGACTATGCAGTCAATTCACTGGCTCTTCCAAAAGTACAAATCTGTTACACACAATAAAGAATGGTATCCAATTGGCAAGTGAGCTGGAAAACATGGCATGGAATCCAACTCACTGATTTTGGCAGCAACCTCGCCCTATTCCAATTCCAAAGCTCAGTTTGTAAAGTATTATCGAATTTGTTGTGATGGCTCAAGTATTTATTTTACACTTCTCATGACCTATAAAATGTAGATAAAGATAAGATACAGAATCTGAACAGAGGTCCAAGTTCACAATTTGATTCAAGTTTAAGATCCAATAATACCGTTACATTGCTTTGTGCATCTTTTTTTAAAATCTGCATTACTATAAACAAATTACTTGGGATTTTGATCTTATGCAAAGAGATTTATAGAAATCAAATGATAAGATTAATAAAACAACGCTTTTTAAAAATTATTTTAAACCAGAGATTATAAACAACATACTTAAATCCCAGGTAAATTGAAACATCTAAAAAAGGTAAATCCATTTATTATTATTATTATTATTATTATTATTATTATTATTATTATTATTATTATTATTATTATTATTATTAATATTTTATTTTCAAAAGGGATCCCAGATAATTCCACCTTGTATCAAAAACTAAATAAATACAAATAAAAGTCATAGTAATAACAACAAATGCAAAATATGAATTTGACAAACTTGCAATTATTATTCATTTGACCTGGTGCCTCACATGCTAAGGGCTATGCACACCAGCCACGAGCGAGCCAATCAAAAATAATTCAAATTATTGATTTAAATGGAGTAATGCACACTGCAAGCAAAGCAAGCAGCGCGAATGAAGCGAGCAAATATAGAAATTCATTTGTTTTATTTGTATTTGCGTTACGTGCGGTTTGCATCGCAATGGGCAAATCAAAAATAAGGTCATAGGTAGTGGCTGCCAGACTGTCACTGTCTTGCTCACACACATGTAACTGAGATGGATTTACCAGTGAGCAGGAGGATGATGGGAAATGTAGTTCCAAGAGGTCCAAGCAGGTACATGTGAAGCCATCTTGATGCAGGGAATGCAATTTAAAAAGTTTAAAAAAAGCAGTCAAAATGTAAAAAATAAATTTAAAACACACACGTTACATAAACAGTTGTAGCAACACATGGGAACACGTAACACTAAAATAAAAAAGGTCCTTATGTACTGTGGCGGTGTGTCCCGCCCCTTTATATTTATTAGTGTTTTATAATGTATGTAGCGTGTTAATGTTGGTATCTATGTATAAAATACACAGGATATAAATATGGGTTACGAGCACAAGTGTTTAAAATGTATATTTCTATTTAGGCACGAGGATTGCACAGAACTTCACGAGCAGGTAAAATGTAATATGGGAGCATGGGGAATTGCATGTAATTCACATGCATTTCTAAGTAATTGCTACAACGTGCTGGAAACACCAGTGTGGTACTTGTTTAGTGTTCGTCCACTGTTTGACTGTCTGTCCGTTTGTTTGGCCAACGCGCCCTTTATTTTCAGTGTTGTGTGTTTTGTTTAAACCTTTTGTTTGTTTATTATTTAATAAAACTGACCGCCATATCGTCTCAGTTTTCATCCGCCAGTCCTTGTTGTGGAGTGTGTTTCTGGTCCAACGTCACCCCTGCAAAGCCATCCTGTTCACAGAAGTGGGATTACAGCGCCTCCAAGCGTCAGACCAGGAATACGGCAGGTGAACCTTTTTATTTTTTCGCAACAGGAGTTTTTTTTTTGGTTTGGGAAAAAAAAAAGAAATGGATAAAGTGGAGGAGTACATGGAGAAGTGGCATGAGCATTAGAGGGAGTTAAAGGAAGGAGGGGCTACATGGTGCCTCGCCTGTCTGGAGTATGGGCACCTCCCATATACAGACTTTTTATGCAGGCCTTTGATCAGGGAGAGGTGCAGACCGAGGAGTGGATCCACCAGGAACAGGGGCAGCAACGGGCCAAAGGTGGCGGCCATGGTGGGAGGTCCTCCTCCCACCCCAACAGCTCACCTGCCTCAAAGGGAAGGAGTGCTGCTTTGCCATCGGTGAGGTCAGGCACAAATCACCCGACCAACCCCCTCCATGGCAAGAGATGGAACTGCCGGTCCCAAAGAATTGAAGGAGGGGCGCTGCCAAGAAGGCGAAGAAGGAGGTGCATCCACAGCCCAAGAAGGAAGAGGCCGAGCATCCACAGCCCAAAAAGGGAAGCCCAAGAGTGGTCGCTGGGATGGCTACTTTTGCCTGGTCGAGGCCTCGAGTTGGTGTACTTCCTGCGGGAAGGAGGGCCACTCCGTCGTCAACTGTCCCCGCCCCGGAGAGGAGGAGGAAAGATGACCGAAGGGCAGCTGGGAAGCTTACCTCAGCGCTCTTGGGGCCATGAACTGGTGCACTGCCTGCAGGGAGTGGGGCCACATCGCGGTCAACTGCCCCATTCTCCAGGAAGAAGAGGAGAAGGAGAAGCACCAGTCCCCTGCAAGTGAGGGAGAGCCACACCAGTCCCCTGCAAGTGAGGAAAACTACACGCTGTTCCCACCCCTGTCGCCAGGAGACTACACACTGCTCCCACCTTCATCGCCAGGAGACTGCTTGCAGCTCCTATCTCCACCAGCAGAGGGCGAGTACCTGTGGTTCCGTCTCTACCGTCCAAGGATGCCTGCCTCGCTCTACCCCGTCCAAGGATGCCTGCTGCTCCGCATCGCCTGGGGTTGCCTGCTGCTCCGCATCACCTGGGGAGCTAACGGTTACAGGGTATGAGGGAGAAGTGGAGCTCCCACTGCCGCCTCTATGGCCAGGGGCTCCACTCCCGAGTTCACCTCCCGAGGGCCCGCTGCTGCTGCCGTCGCCTCCCGAGGGCCCGCTGCTGCTGCCGTCGCCTCCCGAGGGCCCGCTGCTGCTGCCGTCGCCTCCCGAGGGCCCGCTGCTGCTGCCGTCGCCTCCCGAGGGCCCGCTGCTGCTGCCGTCGCCTCCCGAGGGCCCGCTGCTGCTGCCGTCGCCTGGGGTTGCCAGCTCTGCTTCGTCTGGGGTCGCCGGAACTGCTTCGCCAGGGGTTGCTGTCAGCCCTGCTTTTCCGTAGGAAATACTGTGGCCGGAGCCCAACAAGGGGGAGCTACCGGCTATGAAAAAGGGGGGATTCATCAGGAGACCACCTTCCCGCGCAGCACTTTCGCTGCAGTCAATTTGGTGGCCGGAGCCCCACAAGCTACAAAGAAGGGGGGGAGGTCAGACAGCCATGCGGTTGCCAGGATTGCTTTGGCCGCTACAGCTGTTGGGGGGGGGAGGAGGACCTCCCACCGTGGCCGCCACCTTTGGCCTGTTGCTGCCCGTTCCTGGGTTGGGACTATAAACGTGGACCTTGGGGACTAAGGGAGGAGGTGGCATTTTAAGGCCATGCATGCTGCACACAAGGGGGGGCACATGTGGCGGAGTGTCCCGCCCCTTTATGTTTATTAGTGTTTTATGACGTATGTAGTGTGTTAATGTTGGTATTTATTTATAAAATACACGGGATATAAATATGGTTTATGAGCACGAGTTGTTTAAAATTTATATTTCTATTTAGGCACAAGGATTGCACAGAACTTCACGTGCAGGTAAAATGTAATACGTGAGCACTGGAAATTAATTCACGTGCAGTTGTACCGAGACTCCAATGGAATGACTGATTAGCGTTCGAGTCTCGGTACAGCTGCATAAAAGCAGCATGTTTTCACCCACTTGGGGTTGTGTGTTCAGCAAGTGGAGAACGGGTGTAGAGAGGAGGTAAAAACAAAGTATATACAATTGCTACAACGTGCTGGAAAGACCAGCACGGTACTTGTTTAGTGTTCGTCCACTGTTTGTCTGTC
The DNA here is from genome assembly GCF_017654505.1 of Polyodon spathula. Lineage (NCBI taxonomy): Eukaryota > Metazoa > Chordata > Actinopteri > Acipenseriformes > Polyodontidae > Polyodon > Polyodon spathula. Next base: position 931,728 of record NC_054567.1, on the reverse strand, counting down.
TGTCCTTTTGTTTGGCCCAACGTGCCCTTTATTTTCAGTGTTGTGTGTTCTGTTTAAATCTTTTGTTGTTTATTATTTAATAAATAATCTGACCGCCATAGCATCTCAGTTTTCATCCGCCAGTCCTTGTTGTGGAGTGTGTGTGCTGGTCTGCACACCTGCAAAGCCATCCTGTTCACAGTCCTTTAAAGAAAATGTAGAAAATATGACAATGCAGTTGTAACTGCGGGTCTCTCGTCGGCGTAATAAAGACAATGTTAAAACAAGCTTCTGCCTTTTCTTAACTGACAGGATATCAATGATTCACAGAAAACAATAAGACAGCGAACAGCAAGTACACCTCAATAATAATCACTGCGGTGACTATTCTTCTCAGGAACTAAATCGGAAACAAAACAACATAATAAAATCCTGTTGGTTTATGCCAGTGATAACACTGGAATTCATTAATAATAACCGTGTGGCTTCCAATACGGAATGCTTTATCTACAGTTATTCTGCAGATAAAGTTACTTACCTACAAAATAAAATCAGTAGCCTTTATTTAAAAACAAATAAGTAAATCAATAAAATTAAAATAAAATAACGTGAAACACTTTAAGTAAGTGTGCTTCCTCCTTTGAATTTCCTTGGCAGAGTTTGCAAATTCCATTTTCTCCTGCTTAGTAAAGAAATTCCACCCAGTGCTTTGCTTGGATGCCATTGTTATGTATTCACAAGACAGAATTTAGTGATCAGGAACGGCATTTCATTGTTACAACCTAACAGACGCATGTGCCTTTTGCGACAGTCAATAACGTAATAGCAGTGCTACTGAATTAGTTTTAAAACTGAACACAACAGCCATGTTAACAACAACAACAACAACCACCACAGTGGAATATGGGTAATATATGTAGCAAAGAATCCTGCAGCATGAGGCACATTTAAAAGTAATAACTCTATTAAAACAGAGATTTTTTTTTTTAATTATTACTATTATGACGTTTCCAGTACTGAAAAAGGTTACACAACTCTACAGATCTGAAGGGACTAAACGTACAGTACATGTACATGTATGTATCATGCACTTAACATTAATATATGTGTTTCATTTTTTTAAATCATTTCTTGAAAAAGATCCGGGTACCCGGGTATTTTTCACGGTGAGTAAAAACAACACCTTTCAATTGGGCATTAAGCATTGTTTCACATATAATATAGTACCAAGCAGTGCATAATACACTTAAGGTATATATGACAAGTTATTTGCACATGTGCTTCTGTGTTGGAATACAGAGCATTAGAAAACATTGTTAATTAACCCTTAAACACGATCATAAGCACACACCAACCACCGGCTAAGCAGTTCATTTTTATCAGACATTCGGCAAATCTACACAAGCAAACTATGAACAAAACCGCTTTAGATTAACACTTACTATCTACACAAGCAAACTATGAACAAAACCGCTTTAGATTAACACTTACTATCTACACAAGCAAACTATGAACAAAACCGCTTTAGATTAACACTTACTATCTACACAAGCAAACTATGAACAAAACCGCTTTAGATTAACACTTACTATCTACACAAGCAAACTATGAACAAAACCGCTTTAGATTAACACTTACTATCTACACAAGCAAACTATGAACAAAACCGCTTTAGATTAACACTTACTATCTACACAAGCAAACTATGAACAAAACCGCTTTAGATTAACACTTACTATCTACACAAGCAAACTATGAACAAAACCGCTTTAGATTAACACTTACTATCTACACAAGCAAACTATGAACAAAACCGCTTTAGATTAACACTTACTATCTACACAAGCAAACTATGAACAAAACCGCTTTAGATTAACACTTACTATCTACACAAGCAAACTATGAACAAAACCGCTTTAGATTAACACTTACTATCTACACAAGCAAACTATGAACAAAACCGCTTTAGATTAACACTTACTATCTACACAAGCAAACTATGAACAAAACCGCTTTAGATTAACACTTACCATCTACACAAGCAAACTATGAACAAAACCGCTTTAGATTAACACTTACCATCTACACAAGCAAACTATGAACAAAACCGCTTTAGATTAACACTTACCATCTACACAAGCAAACTATGAACAAAACCGCTTTAGATTAACACTTACCATCTACACAAGCAAACTATGAACAAAACCGCTTTAGATTAACACTTACTATCTACACAAGCAAACTATGAACAAAACCGCTTTAGATTAACACTTACTATCTACACAAGCAAACTATGAACAAAACCGCTTTAGATTAACACTTACTATCTACACAAGCAAACTATGAACAAAACCGCTTTAGATTAACACTTACTATCTACACAAGCAAACTATGAACAAAACCGCTTTAGTTTAACACTTACTCTTCATAGGTCAGCTTCTGGGTATTCATTTGGCTAGAAGTTAGACCATGTGTATTGTGGATGGGTTTTTGGGTTATTTTTTTTTTGTTAAAACATCTACAGTCTTTACAAGAACAAAAAACAATGTTGTTTAATTATGAACCAGACTGCCATCGAGTCAGCATGCGATTGCAATAGAATACAAAAGATATTGTGGAGAGGTGATGCAGACTTGTCCACTGCTTAATGGTAACTCATAGCTCACGGGTTTTTTAAACATTTACTATTACTAAACTAAATAGAAGCATTTAATTTAAAAGGTAACAGCCGTAACCCCAAATATACAAAAAAATATATATTAATCTCAAATTTACAAGACTGCCAGAAAATAACCGTAAACCAGCAACTGACAGCCTCCTCAGTGCAAATCCTCCGATTTAATAAACCATATTAACCATTACAAAACAAACTGATGTGAAATATGCACCCTCCGTTCAGCACACTCCCATTTCACACAGCCAAATCTGAGAGTTCTGCCAATGCTTTAAAACTCCAGTTTACAGGATTCCATTCCAGGTTTTCCTCCTACACTTCCAGTTACGGTTGCTAATACACACTAACTACCAAGTTTTAAAGCAAAGCCACTGAACCTTTTACAGTGTGTTATCAGCTTTACAAGTTACATATTACTCAGGTCCAGGCAAACAGACCAATGTTTCAAGTGCAGGGTTTGCACTACACAGTAATAACCCTGCACCAATTGGAATATTCAGATGGGCTGTATTTTAATACACTGAGAAAAGAAAAGGAGGTAGAATATAAATGTGTGTGGTTTTTGTTTTTTTAATTCTAGAAAATGAAATGAAAACAAAAAATCCCTGGATTCAGTTTTTAGCACTAAACAGAAACACACTTAATTTACTTGAATTTGGCAAGCACTTCAAATAAAAAACATGCATAATATTTTTAAAGATTAGTATAGAGCACATAGATATGAGCAGACATCACATTTGTAACCTCAACTACATTACATAGCCCTAATGTAAGGGTTTAAAGATACATGGTGTGACTGAAGGGTGTTTAAAAATCATGAACTGCATGCATGCATTTCATAAATGTGCTCTTTTGATATTTTGGGTACATTTCTGTGGTTCTAATATGCAAATAATCTCCCATTCAAATCGTAACGAAAAACTGCATTAATTTTACATGGGGAAGAGAGACTAAAACACACACACTAATCCAATATACAGATGTAAAACTGCACCATTTGTTCCATCTACAGACTCAAGCACACATGGGTGTTGGAAGTTAATACTAATATTGAAAATGATTTCTCACTGATGAACCAAAAACTACTGTGAGGAATTTACCAGACACATGTTTGAATGTTCTTAGAACAGAAGCATGCTGTTATAATTAGGCTTGCTACTTTGATATTAAATCAGTAAAGCTCATTAAACATCAAATTCCCCAAAAATATGAGTTTGACAAATACATTTATATAGGATAAACGTCGGTAAAACCACTCACTATTTTTCTTACCAAAAATAATCATTTAGAAATCATCTCTAGTTTGTGTAGTTTTTATACATGCTGTCTGTCCCATCTCCGTTCCACTCTGAATGGCTAGGGGTCGCTGTCAGTCAACTCAGGGGTCCCTTAATAAGCTAGTGTAGTTTCACTGTCAATCACTTCATCCTGTTCGGACAGATCTCATTGGCTGAAGCAACGCTAGTTTAAATGACTGTCAGTCATCAAGACCGCCAGCTACAGCGCCTGTCATTCAAAGCGCCTACTTTTGAAATTAGCGGGTTAAGGAGTAGGTAAGCTTTTGCTGTTATAGGTATACTGTGACAGTAACTAGTTTGATTTGAAAATGTGGCGCAAGAGGAAAACACTTAAAGAACATTGTGCACAATCCCTGATCGACAGCTGAAGTCTCTGCGGCAGGTCTGCCTCCAGTGACTCTGATTCCAGCTGTGCTGAAGCAGGAGAGGTGGGAGCTCAGAATAATAAGTGCAAGTTAGTTTTGTTCAACTATCTAATGTTTTGTTCTGCGCAAATTATTTTTACTTATAAATGTATGCTATAAAAGTCTGTGTAATACACTTTACATGCTGCGTTTTCTACAGTTTATTTGAGACATTTTATAATTTGTGTAGGAACTTTAGCTTTACAAGGTATAGCTTTGCTGTGTCTAAACGTTACTTCGATTAGAATGTTGGTAACCATGGTTTTGTTGCATGTTGAATATGATAAAGGGGTTTCGCTGAATGAGATGGGGGGGTAAGCATTAAGGCTGATTTCACCCATGCTCTGTTTGAATTGAAAAATAATGATAAAAAAAAAAACCTGGAAATTCTTTCAAAAATAAACGTTGATATTAATCAATCGTTTTTGGCAAAAAAAATAGAAATGGAATAGTAGCAAGCCTAGCTGCGAGCCATGCTGAGCGTAACCTTCTTAAAAACATGTTAAGGATGTAATGAAAAACAGAAACAGAAGAAACTAATAAAAAGAGACCATGTGGCCTCATCTAGTGACTGAAGTAGGTACACTACCACTGATCCTTCAAATCTTTCAATGTTCCCATGTGTATTATTCCCCATGTTTTGCTGTTCTTCCATTTCATTATCTGAAAGCTAGATAGCCCTCTAATGTATGGCAGTGCCCTTGAATGGAGATTACAGACTGGCGGAAGGCAGTTCTGAGGGCTCTTCTAGCCAACAGCTACCTGATCTACACTGTATTAAAACCCAGGAGATGTTTGCAAATTACTGGGCTGTTGCTGTTACGGTCTGCTCGAATAAAGCTGCTATCTGTCTGCATACATTATTTACAAGAATTTAGGAAAGAATACAAGAATGTCTGGGGTTGTTAAAATTCTACAGACTGATGGGGAATCTCAGTGATGTAGCATGTGTAAAAGGGGTAAGGAGAAAAAGGGACTTGCATTTACAAATTACAAAATGTGTTTGTTTTTGCTGCCCTCTCCAGGCAAAAGTGTGAACTCCCCTATTATAAACTACCATCACATTCAATTTTAAGGGCTTGTTACAAGTTATAGAAACTTTAGTAGCACAAGAAAGGATATATCTCAAAAGTATAAATTGTTTTATCCACTGTTTTTACAAACACAAAACAGTTATAGTTAATAGCAAATAAAAAAGAGGTCTACAAAAGGAATCTTTAAAGGAATCAGTGCATATAACTGATGCCGATTGGAATCAGTGCATATAACTGTGATGCTGATTGGAATCAGTGTGCATAACTGTGATGCTGACTTGAATCAGTGTATATAACTGGTGCTGATTGGAATCAGTGCATATTACTGATGCTGATTGGAATCAGTGCGTATAACTGATGTTGTCTGGAATCAGTGCATGTAACTGTGATGCTGATTGGAATCAGTGTGCATAACTGTGATGCTGATTGGAATCAGTGCGTATAACTGATGCTGATTGGAATCAGTGCATATTACTGATGCTGACTGGAATCAGTGCATATTACTGATGCTGACTGGAATCAGTGCATGTAACTGTGATGCTGATTGGAATCAGTGCATATAACTGATGCTGATTGGAATCAGTGTGCATAACTGATGCTCATTGGAATCAGTGCATATAACTGATGATGATTGGAATCAGTGCATATAACTGTGATGCTGATTGGAATCAGTGCATACAACTGTGATGCTGATTGGAATCAGTGCATATAACTGTGATGCTGATTGGAATCAGTGCATATAACTGTGATGCTGATTGGAATCAGTGCGTATAACTGTGATGCTGATTGGAATCAGTGCATATAACTGATGCTGATTGGAATCAGTGCATATAACTGTGATGCTGATTGGAATCAGTGCATATAACTGTGATGCTGATTGGAATCAGTGCATATAACTGTGATGCTGATTGGAATCAGTGCATATAACTGTGATGCTGATTGGAATCAGTGCATATAACTGTGATGCTGATTGGAATCAGTGCATATAACTGTGATGCTGATTGGAATCAGTGCATATTACTGATGCTGATTGGAATCAGTGCGTATAACTGATGTTGACTGGAATCAGTGCATATAACTGTGATGCTGATTGGAATCAGTGCATATTACTGTGATGCTGATTGGAATCAGTGCATATAACTGATGCTGATTGGAATCAGTGCATATAACTGTGATGCTGATTGGAATCAGTGCATATAACTGTGATGCTGATTGGAATCAGTGCATATAACTGATGTTGACTGGAATCAGTGCATATAACTGTGATGCTGATTGGAATCAGTGCATATTACTGATGCTGATTGGAATCAGTGCGTATAACTGATGTTGACTGGAATCAGTGCATATAACTGTGATGCTGATTGGAATCAGTGCATATAACTGATGTTGACTGGAATCAGTGCATATAACTGATGCTGATTGGAATCAGTGCATATAACTGTGAAGCTGATTGGAATCAGTGCATATAACTGTGATGCTGATTGGAATCAGTGCGTATAACTGTGATGCTGATTGGAATCAGTGCGTATAACTGTGATGCTGATTGGAATCAGTGCGTATAACTGTGATGCTGATTGGAATCAGTGCATATAACTATAATGCTGATTGGCAGCTCTGCTCCATGTATGAGAATACTAGGCTTTACAATGTTATCACAAGTATACTTGACACCAATAAACTAGACGACACTTTATAAATCCCCCACCCTGTTTTTTTTTTCTTTACATATTTGCCCTAGCTAGTTCATGACTGCTCCCACAGCCAGGTCTTGCTCTATATAGGAGTATGTTTCCCAGTGTTTATCTTAAAGTCACTGTATCCTTTTCCTAGGACTCGCACTCTCAATGTGATAATGTCTAAAGCAAGGGTAGGCAAACGTGCATCTCCAATTCCATTGCATAACCTTTTCTCCCCCAAACAGCTCCTTAATTACCGTATTCAGTTGCCTCGCTACAAGTTATGAGTCGCCTGCATCGGGTAGCCATTGACAGCCTATGTGATATTAGTTTTAATGGGTCTCGGCACATTTCTGTAGCGCTTCTAGCCTCCCTCTCAAAAAGACTGTCATTGGCTTGCAGGAAAGAAGCTATACTACAGTATAGTAAATGTAGGACTTCCTTCAGGAAACTTGTCATACACACTGAAATTCCTTCAACATTAAAAGCCTTCCTTAGTACTATATAAAGTTAAAGAAAAGCAGAACTTATCCATACAGTACCTTTCTCTTTACAATCAGAGGGGCTAACCTTCCTTATCCATACAGTACCTTTCTGTTTACAGCCAGAGGAGCTAACCTTCCTTATCCATACAGTACCTTTCTCTTTACAGCCAGAGGGGCCTACCTTCCTTATCCATACAGTACCTTTCTCTTTACAGCCAGAGGGGCCTACCTTCCTTATCCATTCAGTACCTTTCTCTTTACAGCCAGAGGGGCCTACCTTCCTTATCCATACAGTACCTTTCTCTTTACAGCCAGAGGAGCTAACCTTCCTTATCCATACAGTACCTTTCTCTTTACAGCCAGAGGAGCTAACCTTCCTTATCCATACAGTACCTTTCTCTTTACAATCAGAGGGGCTAACCTTCCTTATCCATTCAGTACCTTTCTCTTTACAGCCAGAGGGGCCTACCTTCCTTATCCATTCAGTACCTTTCTCTTTACAGCCAGAGGGGCTAATCTTCCTCCTCTTCCTTGGGTGGGACACGGTCCTGTTCCTCAGAGCTGTCCCGATCACTGCAAGCTGTACCTGTGGGGACGGCACACTCGGAACGTGCACAGGTCCCCTCCTCTGGGCCATTTCCCTGATGTAAGTACAAATGAATTAGAGCAACAAAGCTTTCTGTACTGACGGTCCATTTTAAAATAGCAAGGCACTAGCACAGCGCTAGAACATTTTGAGTGAATGCCAACACTTTCCAAGTATTGGTACAACTGATCTGCTATAGTATCCTTTAAATGAAAATGACTGGACTTCAAAACAGTAATATAATCTTTCATTATAGACAAAATGAAGCCTGATATTTAAAAACTGTTTAAGGTGACTGATGTTTTCATACCCTTCGAATATCTGCATCAATTGAGCTAAGAGCAAGGGACAATTGATTGAGTGTGAAGATAACTACTAGATACAGAGGGATCCGTGTACACAAAGACCACTAGATAGAGTTCTTCCAGCACATCCCAAAGAGGCTGTCAACTCCAACACTCCCCCTCATTAGTCTTATTTTAACCATGAACTAAACACACTGTTTTAATATGCATTATTTTCCACTGCATGTATGAACACACTCACTGTCTGCCTCTGCTGTTTTTTTAAAAAGTCTTCATATACATGGATTGCTGAACATGAATATGACTCAAAGTGACTCAGGTTGGCTCCGTATAGGGTTCTTGACAACTAGGCTGGATAGATACTGACTGAATGCTTAGGCCCTTCTGGGCCCCAGCTTCCTTGTGGACTGTGCGCTTTGTGAAACACAATCACCAAGCAAGCCTATTCCTTACCACTGACTACAACATGTTGCTCGCACTAGAGGATGTAGATTACGAAAGTAACGTACAACTATTTACATACGGTTATAAAAATGGAAAGCAATTTAGTAAAACAGTGAACAGTATGGGTGCGTTCACGGAGATCATTCCGCGCAGATTTTGTCCAGAATCTGAACAGTTTAGCCAATGATCGTCTAAGAATGATCTATGTGAACGCACCCAATATTAAAGGTCATCCATATGGACCTACATTTAGAGATACGTTCCCAACCAAACATCCTACACTGCAATAAAGAGCAGGTGTTTACAAATTGAACATAAAAATGGTATGCGATTTAAAACACATCTAATGTTTAATTGTTTGGAAATATACTATTAACACTTGAAAACAATAGCTATTAAAATAAATATTACACAGTGTGCATTCTCAAACTCGCTTACAAAAGAAGTTTTCTTAAACATTTTTTTAAATATGTGCGTGTGTGCGCGCGCATTACCATGCTAAAGTTTGAAACATTACACGAGTAGGAAAATACATTTTTAACAACACTTGAAAAGTAATGTCCAAAAAACTGAAATAACGCTCTCTAAAAAATGAAAAAAAAAAATCCCGTACTGGGACAGTTTTTTGTTTTTTTTTTTGTAAGAAATGGGTATCGCGAAGAAACGTATTCAAACTGTACTCAGTGATAAACTAAATTAGCATTCAACCAGCTCACACCAGGTCGATGGGACTAAACAAACCAGCATTCAATTCCAGTGTTCAGGATCACACTGTAAAAACAACCTGCCTTTTCAGTTGTGTATCGCTGATAATACATGTGATGAGCATTTCTCCAGATAAGTTGAACAGCTTCCTAATGTTTTACTTACTTCCTCCGCGCCTCTCGTGTGGAAAGCATGTTTTCCGTCCCAAATTCCTTAAACTTTTTTTCTCCTGTTGAAAAGTAACCTTCAGAAACAGCACTGCGACTTTTCTTAAGCGTGTTATTCAACCAAACCGCTGTGCAGCGTTCTATGTGCAGAAATAACTAGCTAGGCAGTCACGGCAAGTGTGCGGAGGTGGGTCAGGCAGAACAACTCCTATTGACCAATCAGGGGTACCCACCACACAAACACGCTGGAGCGCTGAAAATCAACCGCGTGCTTAATTTATTGAGACAATAAACTTAAAATAACAACATCTATTGTTGCATGGTACTCAGTGCTCCTTAGACCCTGTGCTATATGACACTCAGTGCCATGGTACTCAGTGCTCCTTAGACTCGGTGCTATACGACACTCGGTGCTCATGGTACTCGGTGCTCCTTAGACCCGGTGCTATACAACACTCAGTGCTCCTTAGACCCGGTGCTATACGACACTCAGTGCCCACGGTACTCGGTGCTCCTTAGACCTGGTGCTATACGACACTCGGTGCCCATGGTGTTCAGTGCAAACGGTGGTTTTTCTACCCCACTCTATGACGGGTAGGGCTGGCTTCCATGCCTGTGAGGCCTGTGGGACCAATATCCCGCAGGAGGACAGGCACAGCATGTGTGCTTGTTGCCTAGGCCCCATCACGCCGCTTCAGCCCTGAAAGGCTCCTGCGACATCAGGAGGGCAGCAGGGCAAGCGGATCGACCGCTCTGTTTGGACGTGGACACTCTCTATCGCCGCCTTGTGGGGGAGTCCGCTTTTCCTCCGGATATGGAGGTCGAGACGGAGCCCGAATTCTCGGCTGATATGGCCCCTAGTTCCGAGGCTGCCTCGGTTATTAATGCACCACCACTGGCAGGGCCCGTGCCCGCACTTGTGGTGCGTGCAGCGGCGTACCTTCAGGTCCCCTGGACAGCGCAGACAGAGCCACACCATTCTGTCTTTCAACCGCATGATGTGGCTCCCCAAACTCAACCCTTCCCAGCTTTCCCCAATTTTATGGAGGAGGTGCGTTCCTCTTGGAACCACCCAGCCACAGCACCGGTGCAATTGAGACATGGTTCTCCTCTGGCCTCGCTGGAGGGTGCAGAGAAGCTGGGCCTGGCCGGGTTACCCCCTGTGGACTCCACCATTGCAGCCTTGGTTAAGGCTCCACCGGTAGGAGGTATGCCCAGGGACCTGTGTGCCCAAACCTGCAGTGCAGGGTTACGGAGACACACTTCCGGAGAGCTTACATAGCAGAAGCCCAAAGTACCCGCTGATCAAACACATCCAGCATGCTGACTGCATACTTGGATGGGATTTTGCGTGACGCTGTGCTCCCAGAGCCGGTGGCCACAGAGTTGCGATTGTATCGCACATGGTCCTCCAGATCTCCGGCCTGCAGGGTCAGACCCTGGGCCGTTGTCTGGCGGGTCTAGTGGTCGCATGCAGACAGCTGTGGCTGTTGCAGGTGCCTCATGCCGATAAGGCCATGCTGTTGGATGTGCCCATATCACCAGGCCACACCTTTGGCCCAGCAGTGGAGGAGATTCTGTAGCGGTCTCTTAGGGAACGCGAGGTGTCAAGACAGGTAGCCGTGTTGCACCCGCCCTCCGCTCCGGCATGGGTCAGGTCGACACTGTATTCCGATGCGAACAGTCACTCGGACGGTGCCAGATCCCACAGCCCCACCAGGTGACCTGACGCAAGCGCGCCATTCGTCTCGTAGATCCCACCTCTCTTGGAGAGGGGTTCTACTCGAGATACTTTCTGGTACCGAAGTGGGACGGTGGCTTTCTCCCCATCCTGGACCTGCAGTTTCTCAACCGGTTTCTGAAACAGAAAGGGTTCCACATGCTGACTCATCGTCGCATATTCCAGTCTGTCCGGCAGGGCGACTGGTTCACCTCGGTGGACTTACGGGACGCATATTTTCACGTTCCCATTCGTACACAGCACAGGAAATATCTCCGCTTCGCCTTCCACTGCAGCGTGTACGAGTTTTTTGTGCTGCCTTTCGGCTTCTCTGTAGCTCCCTGTACGTTTTCAAAGTGTGTAGACGCTATCCTCTCCCCCTTGCGGCTGCAAGGAGTCAGAGTGATGAATTACCTCGACAGCTGGTTGATTTGTTCCCAGTCGCGGGAGGGAGCGATGGCCCACACAGTGCTAGTGACGGAGCATTTAGTGAGATGCCAAGAATTTGCTGACGCCGGTGCAGTGCATAACGTATGTGGGGCTCCGGCTGGACCCCACTACGATATGCGCATACCTGTCAGACGACTGGGTAGCAGCTCTCCAGCACCACCTCTCCCTGTTTGGACAGAGATCAAGGGTGCCCCTTATTTTGTGCCAGCAACTACTGGGTCTGATGGCAGTAGCGGTATCAGCCGTCGAGCTGGGTTTATTGCACATATGCCCGCTACAGGCGCCGCTCAATGCATTCCAGTTACATCCCAAACGCAACAGGCATCGTTGGCTGATAGTGTGTCTCACGTGTACGGCGGCCCTGCACTGGTTGAGGATTCCCTCTCACCTGCGCCAAGGAGTCCAAATGGGAGTGGTTTGCAGCTGCAGGGTGGTGATGACGAACACCTCCAACTCGGGTTAGGGCGCAGTCTGCGAAGGCAAACAAGTCAGTGGACCCTGGTCGGGCCTTTGGATGTCCCTGCATATCAACATGCTGGAGCTGCAGCCAGTGTTCCTTGCCCTCCAGCACTTCCTACCCATGGTGCAGAACAGACATGTGCTGGTCCGCACAACCACCAGATGGCCTTCGGTCTCCGGGGTTGCATTGCCTAACCTAAGGCTTCTGATTTGGGCCCAACAGAACCTACTGTCCCTTCGGGCGACGCATGTTCTGGGCATGGAGAATTGGGCAGCGGACCTCCTCTCGAGGGATGGCCCATATCTGTCGGAGCGGCAGCTCCACCCTCAGGTGGTGGAGTGCATTTGGGAACGGTTCAGGAAGGCGCAGGTCAATCTCTTTGCCTTGGTGGAGTGACACACTGCCCCTTATGGTACTCCCTTCACCGCTGCAGTGGTCCACTCTGCATCGACGCCCTAGTCCACATATGGCCCAGAGCACTCATTTACGAGTACGAAGTCCGGTCAGAGAAGGCGTCAGTTTTCCAGTGGCCCAGGAGAATCTGGTTTTCATCCCTGTGCCAGCTATTGAACGGCCCGCCCTGGGAAATCCTGCTTCGCCGAGATCGTCTCAGTCAGATGAGAAGCACACTTTGGCACCCGGAGCCGGGCAGACTCCAGTTGTGGGTCTGGCCCCTGAAAGGGACTGCTGGTCAGCCTTAGGGCTGTCGGACGCGGTCATGGGTACACTGCAGAATGCTAGGACGTATTCCACTAGGTCACTGTATGCCTATAAGTGGAAATACTTTCAAGATTGGTGCCGTACTAAAGGTCATGATCCAGTCTCCTGTCCCATGCCTGTCATTTTGCAGTTTCTGCAAGATCTGCTTGAGGCTGGTAGATCACCTTCCACTCTGAAGGTTTACCTAGCGGCTATTTCTGCTTGCCATGGCCCAGTTGACTCTGTGTCCCCGGGGCGTGCATTTTCTGGTGCGCACCTGTCCATGAAGCCAGCCTTCCTCTTGGCTATCACCTCCGCGAAGCGGGTTAGTGCGCTGCAGGCGCTGTCTGTGCATAGCTCCTGCATGCGTATTTGGGATGGTGGTAGCAGAGTGTCACTGCGTGCAAACCCTGCTTTTCTCCCCAAGGTGGTTACAGACTTCCACATGAATCAGTCTGTGGAACTGGAGTCCTTTCATCCTCCACCGTTTGCTTCGGAGTAACATAAGAAGTTGAACCTTCTGTGCCTGGATCGGGCGTTGAGATATTATGTCGATCGGACGAGAGTGCTGCGTCAGTCTGACCAACTCTTCGTCTTCCATGGAACACGGACCCTGGGACAGCCCTTCGAAGCAGTGACTGTCGCATTGGATTGCGGACACAGTCTCGACTGCGTATGATGGTGTTGGCTTACCCCCGCCTGGGCGGGTAGCCGCACATTCTGTGAGAGGTGTGGCTACGTCACGGGTCCTCTTTCGAGGTGCCTCCATGGCTGAGATTTGTGATGCGGCTAGCTGGGCTACCCCGCATACTTTTTCCAGGTTCTATCGCCTGAATGTGATAGATCCCTCATTGCCCTCTTTGGGCACTAGGGTCCTTGAGGTTGCACGCTCACGCCCCTCATATGCTGCCGTTCTTTTCTCCCTCGCGTCGGCTCTGGTAAACGTTTCCCATAACGATGTTTTGGTAGCCATCTTCGAATTGAAAAGGAACGTTGGTTTACCTGCCATAAACCGGTTTCCCTGAAAGAAAAGATGGCCACCAACCGCAAGGTCGCGTCACTCGACATCACGGTTTCATCGCAAAAAGAGGGTGAGGCTCCCCTGCATGACGGTTATGTACCCTCTGTAGGCGGGACTGAGGGGGTCACCCAGGGGAGGGGGCCCATCGGCAGCTCTGATAGAAAGAGCTCAGTGACACCTACCAATAGGCAGGCATGTATCCCATAACAATGTTTTGCTGGCCATCTTCTCTTTCAGGGAACCAGGTTTAAGGTAGGTAAACTAATATTTTAGTTTTCATTGCCTCTGCCTGTCCCCTGCTGAGTGCTGTGTCTGTTGATCGCTAGTGGTTTGGTCAACATAAGCCACCTCCACCTTTCAGAATAAACCACTGACCAAAGGTATATACCTGGACTGCTAGGACTTTTCATATCACGGTGGTCACGGGTAATTCTTGGACATTATCGTGCACATTGAATTATTGCTCACAATGCATGTATTGTGCACGCTATAGTGTGTACGTAAATGAATTCTCTGTTAGTAAATGGGACAGTATATTTAGATTTATGGTGCGTGGAAAGAGGTGTAAACACACCAGCATGGTGAAAATGAAAACATCTCAATTACGTTGATGTCCCACTGACTATGTTACATGCGTTTAAAGACTAATTGATTCAGTTTTGCACTTTGAAGTATATTTTTGACTTACAAATACCAACTCCAATGCTGCTGTGATCGAAAAGCCTGTTTTTCGTTGAGTGAGCTTTTTTCCTCGTTCTACATTTATCACAAAATAACGTCACTGAGTACAGTTTTTGTTTTATTATTTATTTATTTATTGCATACATTAGGCTGCTGCCATAACCATCCAAATGTTTTCTTTTTTTTTGCATATTTTTATATTTATAGATATATTCTGCAGCGATACAATAGGTGACAGGAAGTGCATTGTATGAAATACAAAATACAAAGCATTTGTAAAATGACTTTAATTACAATGTGTTTGAAAGTTGGTGCGGTGAAGATAGAATTACAGCTGCTCCATTCCAGAAGTTTAATTTAGGAAGTTGATATTTTTTCTAAAAAGCTAAAGGTTTGTATACTGACCTTTGCACATAACCTTTGGCTAAAACTTTGGTGGGTTTTTAACAGGGCTGCATGTATTGGGTTAAAGTGCACAAACACTCTCCAAAAGCCAATCCTACTGGTCTAGCATCTAAAGCTGATGAAACTATTTGTTTACTGTTAGCAGGGGTCTGGAGAGGCAGCACTGAAATACAGCTGGCTCGCTTGGATTTTTTTTGTTGGGTTGAGCTGCCACCTTGTGGGAAAAAAATTGCAACTGCAGTATTTCACTCATTCATAATGTTAATTTTTTTTTTACTACAAGTTAATAAAGGGCTTAAACTGACCATTTACACACAGGTGTTTCTCAAACAATCGATCATAAGGCAGTGTTTTAGAGATTCCCTCGGATTGTTAATTAATTTAGAATGTCTCACAAGGTCTTGCTTCTTGCCTGTAGGCATTCATGCTTGCGGTCAATGTAACACTAATTTATATTAGTATGTTAAAGTTTCTCTATTGACTGCATTACAAGCAGTCAGGGTATGTTCAAGTTAAATGGGTTTAAACGCTATTAGAGAATGCAATCTGAGGCCTGGCATTGGCAGACTGACATTCCTCTCTGAAGTAGATCTTGAAAGTGCCCAGGCTGTGTTCCAGTCTAGCCTGGGTGTCTTGTATCTCTTATTTAATGATCTGTTCACTGTTTCAGATTTGGCCGTATCGCCTATCTCACAGTCCTTGACCCCTGCCGCAGTGCTCTCTGGGAAGGTGGAGGTCATGGACTTCAATAACCCCTTCCTCAACCAGGACTACACAGTGAGCCAGAGTGACCAGCAGTTACATTTGTGTTCCACAAGGTGGAGCAGACACCAAGAAAATAAATTAGCAGACTACACTGTAGCTGGAACAGATGTTGTGCAGCAGCACTAGAGTGTGTTTGATATGAAGTAAATTAAGCTTTAACTGTTGCTGTCCACCCTAACCTGACCAAGGTTTCTCAAGTTTGCAATTTTTTTCTTCAATTGTGCTTAACCAAGTAGAGCAGTTTCTCTAAGCTTCATATATAGAAACTGTACAGGAATCTATAGGCTCCATGTTTCATTTATCGTAATAAATGAAACAGGCAAAGTCAAACCAACATTTATGACCAAGAAAGCCGTGTACATTTCAGTTAAGGTAGTAGGATTACTAAATGTCTCAATTGTTCTTATGTGAAGTTTTCTGAGCATGGCTTTCTGCAGTCATGGTGTGTGACACTGTCCCGTCTGCGTCTTTCAAGTTTACATGTTCAAGTATGACTACTCTCACAGCCCCTTCGAGGGAGAGGTGAAAGCTGAGGGTTGCAAGCTGGTCATCAATTGGAAACCAGGGTGGGTTGCGAGCGATGAGCCGAGGATACAGACAATAATTGGGCGAAGCAAACTGGGGAGGAAAACCGGGGTAAATAATTGGCGACGACTAAATAAAAAAAAAAAAAAAAAAAAACAATAGATAACGCTGTACTGAGTGCCACAAATATTTCACGTGCAATTAACCATTTCCATTTGTTTTTAATGTAAATAAATAGATGAGCCGTGCATGTGTGTATCTATCATTAGACTGCTTATCTATGTTGAGTATTTCAGACTTGGTCATTTCCTGCTTCAGTAAAAAAAAGACAAAAACTTGTATGTAGTGTTACTGATATCCTACAAGCTATCCACACTACCTAAATAATATGCATTTAAACCAGAGGATTGCCATTCACAATCACGTTTTCAAGTGAATCGGATATTAGTAGATTGACATCCTGATCTTTGAATTTTTTTACTGGAGCAGGAAACTGCCAAGTCTCAAAAACATGCTCAACATACACATGAAATAGTAGCTCCAGTGGCAGTCTAATGATAGATACACACATGCATGGCATAGCTATTGACTGCTTATTAACATGGAACTAAACTTCAGCTAATGCTTAATTCCTGCGATAAGACACCTGAAGCATTATCAAATGAGAAACAAGAAGGAGCTGACTACTCTCAGGAAACTCTTAATGTTTCATTCCTTTTCCTCCCTCCACCTGATCTATTTATTTCTACATTTATTTGGCAATATTTTTAGCATTATTAGAGGTAACATTGCGTTATTTGGGAAAACAAGCTGAGTTCAAATCAGTGCTGAGGCCCGAGTGTCTTGTGGCTATCGGGGTGTTTTTAATAATCACAGGTAAGAACGTGGATAAAAAAATCTGAGCCAGGTGTAGAATGGTGATGTTATCAATTTTTTATTGGTATTAATTTCAATATTGGGATGTTTAGCTATCTGAACACGAAACTGAACATTCAGCACGGCCTTTCTGTCTGTGATACAATAGAGAGCACAGAAGTTTAAACCAGAAATATTTTAAACATCTTTCGTTTCCATGTGGCAGTGTGTACTTTATTATTTCTGTATGTATTCGTTTGTTGTTATTATTGTGTTTTATGTACAGGAGGTCGAGCACCGTCCGTCTTTTTGTTTTGCGGTTTGAGACCGGCGGAAAGCCGGTCTTGTAATATATAGTCAGGGGGATGGGTTAAAACCTCTTCCCTAGAACTCTCTTGAGAATGTGGCTGGAGCCTTCCTAGGGTAATTTATTAATAGGCAATTAAGGCTCCAGCCACGAATATAAAAGACTCAGCAGGCGGAGAGTGTCAGAGGACAGACGCAAGGCTGTAAACAAAGAAATAAATTGCTGCGTATGCTGGTTTTGCAACCAGCATGCTACTGATTTAGTGTTGGTTTGTTTGGTCCTTATGCTCTTTTGTTTTTGTGTTTTTTTTTTTAAACCGTTTATTATTTTGATCATTTCATTCAATAAAACGCTGAGGGCCAATGCGCCGAGTTTCAGCATTGGTACTTGGTTTTGTTGTTGCACTTCTTCCTGATCCGTGACGTCACCACACACGCCACTCAAGCCCATCTGTTCACATTCCCTTATAAAAGTTTACCACAGCCATTTTCCTCAGGTAATACATTTACCTTAGTTTACCACAGTTTGCAATGTTTATTAATATGCTTTACCATACCTCTCTGTGCTTTACAGTGCTTATGTCACAGGTAGCTCAGGTAAGTGTATAACATCGTTAGCCCCAATGAATAACCCTTTGATTTTCTTTCCTGTGCAGGTTCTCTTTGAATTGCAGTGGACCACCCTCGACCAAGATGATTAGAAACAATGGCCAAGGTAAATTCTAATAACACAGCACACTAAAACACACAGCATAGCAGCTACAAAACAAATCGTTATAAAAACCCTGGAAAAGGAACAGTCACTGCAAATAGGTTACAGCACAAATCATTACTCAAAAGTAAAACAAGAAAGGTTAACTTTTCTAAAACTCGCTAAAAAAATGAATTCACATCAACCTGAATTCACACCACCCGTGCACCAGTCATTCCCTACCCCAAAGTAGGGAAGTAGTAGTAGTTGTTGCGACGGACAGACTTAAGTTATTTCAGTTACATAAGTGGCAATCGCCACCATACAAAGTCTTGTGCCGAACATCCTCTTTGCAAGACTGTCTTCTGTTTTCCTCTCCACCAGTGTGGCCTTAGTCCAGTTCCTGTGATGACCACGGACCGACTCCCCTCCGTGGACAACGTTGTGGTGACCCCACTCGGTGAAGGGAAGAAAAGAGAAAAGGGACATCCCTCGGTCAATCGGCCTCAGTCACCCCGTCCTTCGGCTCCAGCCCCCCCTATACTGTAGGAAACTTTTATAAGAGTTAGTTTACCATGGTTTGTTTTTTAATATGCTTTATCATAACTTAGAGAGGAAAGGAAGGAGTGATCGCCACCACACCATTCCTAAAGAGAAAGAGAGAACCTGAGAAAGAGAGTGATTCCCACCACACCATTCCAGAGGAGAAAGAGAGAACCTGAGGAGAGGAGAGAGTGATCACCACCACATCATTCCAGAGGAGAGAGAGAACCTGAAAGGGAGAGGAGAGAGTAATCACCACACCATTCCTGGGGAGAAAGAACCTGAGAGAGGAGAGGACAGAGTGATCAACACCACAACATTCCAGAGGAGAGGGAGAACCTGAGAGAAGAGGAGAGAGTGATTCCCCAACACACCATTCCTAAAGAGAAAGAGAGAACCTGAGAGGAGAGGAGAGAGTGATCACCACCACAGTATTCCTGAGGAGAGAGAGAGTGATCACCACCACACAATTCCTGAGGAGAGAGACTTTTGACTTTTAAAGATCCTTTATTAAATCATTGCAATTAAAATCCATTCAATAACAATAAGGAAAAACACAACACAATTAAGATACTTGCTGGCTCCAGAGAAACCTTCCCAGGCAACAGCGTAAAATCCTAAAAAAACAATGTTCTCCTTTACAAACAGATTTTAACCAAATAAAAGGATCATAAAATGTAAATAAAAACAAAAACCCTATTTTAAAAAAATCTAAACAGTGATTTTCCTGTAAAAACAGGTTAGACTCAAAGTAAGTAAAAACACTAAAACATAAAACCAAATAAAATTAAAACTAGAAGTTACACAGCGGCTCTCCCTCCTCACTCAATGAGCACAAGGCATCTCCCACACACCACCTCTCCTGAAAGCCCTCCAGGTTACTGACTATTTTAAAATAATTAAAATTCACCATTACCTGGCTAACTACTAAAATACAAAAAAGTTTGACCACATCTAACAGTCCCGCCTCTAAAATCTTATTTATCCTGAATTTTAAAATAGCCAGTTTTCCTGTCCTAAAATAAAGTTAATTAAAACACTCCTATTCCTTGTTTTAAATCTATAGGGAAACCCAAAAATAAAAATCTCCTTGCTGAAAGTCACCCCAAGAGCTTGCAGGAGCCCCTGCAGGAGGTGAAAGTATGACTCCAGCCTGACTCGGTCACTGAATGTATGGAACACTGTCTCCTCCTCCCCACAGAAACAGAGTTCTTCAGCTCATTTATCATTCTCTCAGCCAGCCTCTCCGAGCGCCAGCCCAGCCGCCTGGCCAGCTGACCCGCTGAGATCCAACAGGGATGGCCTAACTCAGTCAAATGAACCAGTCGGGTTACACCAGCATTAACAAAACTGGCACACAGCACCCCCGACTGAAAAAACTGAATAGGGAAAAAGGGGATTAAAGAATAGGGGCTCCTCTAATAAAGACTGCCCTGTCACTGACCCCTCCTACCTCTCCACTCTTACTGTCTGCCACATTTTAAAAATATTAACATAAAAAGAGGGGACACCTGTCTTATCTAACCTGACAAAATCAATTAAAAACAGGTTCCAATCTAACCCCGTTCCTCCTACTCTTCTAAAAAAAAAGGCTATCTCTCTCCAGTGAACACCTTCCTCAGCGTACAGGAGCCTTTTCACTGCCTGCAGTCTGAAGGCTGCCACCCTGCTGGCAATGCTGACTAGGCCTTGCCCCCCTTCATCAGTGGGGAGGTACAGAACTGCCGGCCTCAGCCAGTGTCTCCCGCTCCAGAAGAAATCCAGCAGTACTTTCTGAATCTCCTCTAGCATTCCCCGTGGAGGGTCCAGACATGCCACCTTGTGCCATAACATGGAGGCCACCAAATTATTGATGACCAGGACCCTCCCCTTGAATGACAGCTGAGCCGGCAGCCCCTGCCAGCTGTGCAGCCACCCCCTCACCTTATCCACCAGTCCATCCCAGTTCCTCTGACATCAACAGCTATGTCCCAAAGAACACCCCCAGTACCTTAATCCCAGTCCTGTCCCACTGCAGGGCCTAAGGCAGCGTGCCCCCCACCACTCCCCCCCCCCTGCCAACCACCTAACAGGAAGTTGTTGCATTTTGCCCAGTTTATCCATGCTGACGATGCTCTCTGAAACACTGCCAAGCTCTCCTTCAGGGCCTAGACGTCCCCATCACTGCGCACAAACACGTTCTCAGAAGATGCAACAGCAGCTCTATAGACAACGAATACAGCATGCCAGACAGAGAGCAGCCCATGCCCCTGCTCACTGAGAAAGGTTTGCTCAACCCATTATTTATCTTTAAAACACTAAAAAATATTACAGTTTAAAAGCTCTATGTAAGAGATAAAAACAGGGCCAAACCCGAAGGCTTCCAGGACTTTCACAAGGTAGGTGTGGTCGACCCTATTAAAAGCCTTCTCTTGATCAAGGGAGACCAATTCCACATTAAAATGACACGTTTCACTCAGTTAAGAAATCCCTAATTAAAAGCAGGTTATCAAAAATATCTTCCGGGGATACAATAACTTTGATCTTTGTGTATTACTGAACTTATACATTTTTAAGTCTATTTGCGAGACACTTGGAAATTATTTTCAAATTGACACATAAAAGCGAAACAGGTCTCCAGTTATTTAAAAGGCAACGGTCTCCTTTTTTGGGTAGCAGTGTGATCACTGCCCTACGGCAGCTGAGAGGCAGTTCTTTTTTCTCCAGACTTTCCTTTAGCACCTGGAAGAAGTCCTCCCCAATCACCAGCCGGAAATGTTTGAAAAACTCAACAGGGAGGCCATCTATCCTAGGCACCTTCCCACTGGAGAGCTGTGTTATTGCAGTAATCAATTCCTTGAAGGTTAGCTCTGTATCCAGTCCACTCTTTAGCAGGGTGTCTGTGTCACACTATTCTTTTGTGAATAGCTGCTTGTAGAACTGCACCGCCGCCTCACCGATCTATCTGCTATGTAGTTCTCTGCCGCAGGGCGTCCGCACACACCTCAGCTGCTGGCTGCACACTGTCTTCTCCAGGCCAAAGAAGGAGAAAGTGGGAGCGTCCATGTCCCTCAGCTCCACGAAGTGAGAATGCACCAACTCCTCACACTTCACCTTCTCCAGCAAGCTGCCCAACATATTTATTTTTTATTAAATTTTTTTAAGGGTTGCTCATTAGAGTGATCTTCGTTATTTTCCAAATTTAGAATGACTCTCTAACTCCTTAACTGATTTGAACAATGACCTGGTTGCCTGCAGAGTGTACTGTTGACATAAAATTAGAATTTGTTTTTCCAATGTCCCACCACTGCCTTAAATCTTGATTAATGTTCCTTTGTTTTTGCCAGACTTTCCAAAACTCTTTAAAACATTTCCAAATTTGGAGTCTTTTAATAATTGAATGTTAAAATGCCAATAAGAAGATTTGTGCCCTTGGGTTGGAATAAGTACATTGACTAACAGACAGTGGTGCCCCTACAAAAAATTGAGGTGACAACTAAATGAATAAAACTGGTCTGGTCGTGCTCTAGAAGTGTAATTATTACGAGACTGGGACCAGGTGTACTGTCGGGCATGAGGGTGCAGACATCTCCATACGTCAACCAGATCACTGGACTGTAAAACTGCAGTCAGCTCTCTGGAGGATTTAGGATGTGGTTCCTTAGTATTTCTATCCTTTGTAAAATCTATAGTGCAATTAAAATCACCCACAACCACTAATACGTCATTATTACATTTTAAAATGGTTTGATTCAACTTATTAAACAATACCGTTCTTTCTCTTGCTGTATTTGGTGCATAAATATTTATAAAAGTAAAGCTAAAACCAGCTATTTGTGTCTGAACTTTTAAAAGCCGCCCTTTCTCAATCTCTTCAACTTGATTTATACTGGCACCGAGGTCTGATTTAAAAAGCACCACTACTCCCGTGCTGGTGATGGAGACGTGACTGAACACACACTGACCTCCCCACTCTGACAGCCAGACCGCCTCATTCTTTTGCTTAATGTGCGTCTCCGGCAACATCACAACCCCAGCCCTTTTCTGCTTTAAAAAATTAAATAACTGAACTTTTAAAAGACTGTCCACAACCATTAACGTTAAAATAAATAAAAATAGACTTTTCCATGGCAGGTAAAATATTTAAGACCATCAAGTTAAAACAAACACTAAAAAACAAAAATAAAAATATTTTAAAAAATCCATTTTAAAATTATGTTTTCGATCTTATCATTTTCTTACGTCTACTACTTTTTTTAAATGGTATCTCTTCTAGCTCCTCAAGTGTGGACTTCCTGGAGACTACATGCACAGAATGTAAAAGCAATTTAAAAATCAGGAAAAAAAACTTTTAATGTCCACTCCCCTCTTACCTTTGGTACTGTCAAGAAAGTTATTAATATACTGTAGTGTATATAGTTTTTTCCTGATGGGTTGCCTATCGGGGACGTCCAAGATTAACGAGGAATCAGAGAGCCCCCCATCATCTGACTCGTACATGCCCTCAATTTCCTCGCCGTCTGCCCCGTCTTCTTCAGCGGCCTCTCCACAGCCACAGCTTCAGCCTCGGTGCCCCCTGTCTTAGTCCCTATCTTGTAGTCAGACTGGGGCAGTCCTGTACAGCTTTCTTCCTCCGGGCAAAGTGGCATAGCCTCCGGGGAAGACAGCTCCTCTTCTGGCATCAGTTGGGGATCGCCTCCGCTCTCTGCAACTTTCACGCCAGGAGACTGAGTCTTCTCTCCGCTGCCCACAGACACTAGCCCAGGGTCCCGCTTTGTCTCTCCTTCAGGCAGTTTTCTTTTTCTTCGTTTTGTCCATCCTCTTGTCCTGAGGTTGCTTGCGCTTGGGTGTAGCTGTGCCTCTGACTTAAGAAGATAAGAAAGTTTACAAATGAGAGGAGGCCATTCGGCCCATCTTGCTCGTTTGGTTGTTAGTAGCTTATTGATCCCAAAATCTCATCAAGCAGCTTCGAAGGATCCCAGGGTGTCAGCTTCAACAACATTACTGGGGAGTTGATTCCAGACCCTCACAATTCTCTGTGTAAAAAAGTGTCTCCTATTTTCTGTTCTGAATGCCCCTTTGTCTAAACTCCATTTGTGACCCCTGGTCCTTGTTTCTTTTTTCAGGCTGAAAAAGTCCCTTGGGTCGACACTGTCAATACCTTTTAGAATTTTGAATGCTTGAATTAGGTCGCCACGTAGTCTTCTTTGTTCAAAACTGAACAGATTCAATTATTTTAGCCTGTCTGCAAATGACATGCCTTTAAGACCGGAATAATTCTGGTCGCTCTTCTTTGCACTCTTTCTAGAGCAGCAATATCTTTTTTATAGCGAGGTGACCAGAACTGCACACAATATTCAAGATGAGGTCTTACTAGTGCATTGTACAGTTTTAACATTACTTCCCTTGATTTTAAATTAAACACTTTTCACAATGTATTCCTCTAATTCCTCTAATCAGTACTTTCTGTTTTCTACATGTTAACCACTCCCTAATCCATGTACATGTGTTTCCTTGAATCCCAACTGCGTTCAGTTTGAGAATTTTAATCTTTTGTGCGGGACTTTGTCAAAAGCTTTCTGGAAATCTAAATAAACCATGTCATATGCTTTGCAATTATCCATTATCGATGTTGCATCCTCAAAAAAATCAAGCAAGTTAGTTAGACACGATCTCCCTTTCCTAAAACCATGCTGACTGTCTCCCAGGACCCTGTTACCATATAGGTAATTTTCCATTTTGGATCTTATTATAGTTTCCATAAGTTTGCATATAATAGAAGTCAGGCTTACTGGTCTGTAGTTACCTGGTTCAGTTTTGTTTCCCTTTTTGTGGATCGGTATTACGTTTGCAATTTTCCAGTCTGTCGGTACCACCCCTGTGTCAAGAGACTGCTGCATGATCTTGGTTAGCGGTTTGTAAATTACTTCTTTCATTTCTTTGAGTACTACTGGGAGGATCTCGTCCGGCCCAGGGGATTTGTTTATTTTAAGAGCTCCTAGTCCCTTTAACACTTCTGCCTCAGTTATGCTAAAGTTATTTAAAACTGGATAGGAACTGGATGACATGTGGGGCATGTTGTCAGTATCTTCCTTTATAAAAACTTGTGAAAAGTAATCATTTAATATATTTGCTATTTTTTTTTCTTCATGTACGATTTTGCCATTTGTATCTCTTAAACATTTAATCTCCTCTTTGAATGTTCGCTTGCTGTTGTAATATTGGAAAAACATTTTGGAATTGGTTTTAGCTCCCTTAGCAATGTTCATTTCTATTTCTCTCTTGGCCTTTCTAACTTCCTTTTTGACTTGCGTTTGCAGTTCTGTGTACTCTTTCTGCGTACTTTCTTTTTGGTCCTTTTTTAATGCTCTGTAAAGTGCCTTTTTTCGCTGAATATTTTTTTTAATTGATCTATTAAACCATTTTGGCAATTTAGTTTTTAGTTAGAGGTAATGTATGTCTCATCTTTCCCTCTCACACTCCAGGACTTGACTGAGCAGTACCCGGAAGTGTGGGCTCTGCACAGCAATGGCTGCAATAAGGCAGTGGGCGTGCTTATCACAATTGAAGGAGACGCCCATCTTCCACAACAGCAGTACCCTGTCAAGCCTGAAGCAGTGACAGCAGTAAAGGGCATTATTACCGATTTACTAATGCAGGGGATTGTAGTCGAGTGTAACTTCCCCACCAACAGCCTAATTTGGCCAGTCCCTAAGGGAGAGGGCAAGTGGAGGCTTACAATCGACTACCAATGCTTGAGCCAAGCCCTGCCCAAGATGGATAGAGATAGTAGCTGACCCCCACACTATATTGACTGAAGTACCAGCTGAGGCCAGCTGGTTCTCAGTCCTTGATATAAGCAACAGATTCTGGAGCCCAGCTAAGGCCTCCAGATCAATGGAAGTTTGCTTTCACGGTGCAAGGGGTCCAATACACCTGGACCCGCATACCACAGGGGTATCATATTAGTACCCCAGTAGTGTTCCACCAGTGTCTTGCCAAGGCTCTGAGACCCTTGAAAGACAACCCGCATGGCACTATTTTGCAATATGTGGATGACTTGTTGTTGTGTAGTACCTCTCTTACAGAAGCGAAGAAACTGCTGAGGGCCACCTTGCTGCTCCTAAAATTCCAAGGGTTCAAGGTCAACCCAAAGGCGGCTCAGCTCTTACAACAAGAGGTAACGTAGCTTGGACACATTCTCAGCTATAACAGCAAGACTATGAGCCCAGATAGGAAATTGGCCCTCACCTTGATACCCAAGCCTCAAACTGTTACTGAGTTAAGACAATTTTTGGGTACCATTAATTACGTCAGGGAATACATAGAGGACTATGCTATAGCAGCAGGACCTATGTACTCACTACTAAAAGACACACCCGAGAAATATAAAGCTATTGAGTGGACTGAGAAAGCAGAGCAGGGATTCAACGACCTGAAACAAAAGATCAGTGAGGCCCCTGCACTAGGCATACCCAGTCCAGCTAGGGATTTTCATCTCCAAATCACAGTGAGTATACACTGTATGTATCCTAAAACAAAACCAAGGGCAATGGGTACACAAAACCCAGACAAAGCTCTACCAAAAACGATTGACACATAAACCACCCCCACAAAAGGTGGCATGTCTAACCGCAGAGGCGGATGTCCTCCAAGTGGTCAAATTGACCCCTGCAGGGTACTTGCCAACTAGGGCTTTGCCGATGGCAGCTGGCCTTGATTTATACAGCACGTATGACTACCTGATACCTTCAGGAAGTCAAAGTCTCGTTTTGACAGATATACAAATAAAAGTACCACCCGAGTGCTATGCCAGGTTTGCCCCACGTTCCGGCTTAGCAGTTAAGCATGGCATATGCATAGGGGCTGACATAGTGGATGCCAGCTATACCGGAAATGTAGGTATCCTGGTCCAAAATACTGGGGCTGAGCCCTTTGAAATAAGAGCTGGCGATCGGGTAGCTCAGCTTGTATGTGAACGCATTTGCTACCCACAGGTCAAGGAGGTCTCGGGCCTCCCCTCGATGGACAGAGGAGCGAGAGGATATGGATTCTCTGGAACGAAGGCATAACCATGAAATGTTTTGTGTCGAATGTATAACCATAAAGTGTTTTGTCTTGACCCATTAGATCAATCCCCGGGCACAACGCATGCAACCAGGAGGAAAAACAGGTCGTGCCTCCATATTTAGGGGCAGAACAACCTTATCCCCTTGACCAATACTGTAGTGATGTCTTTTCACCCCGCAATGACACCTCCCCTGTCCCCAGACCTTCACCCCTTCATCACATAGGCTCATAGAGGTGGGGGAACTATTAGGGTTCATTGAGGAGGTGGTCTGGCACTGAGTCACAGTGCATTGTGATTACTCATTAGAATTGTCACAGACGCATTGGTCTGATTTCTTATCTCTGACTAAGATATTCACAGACCAAATGAAAGATGCACTCACCTGATACGTAAAACAGAGTACTTACCAGTCCACTAACATCCCTAAACGGCACAAGCGAGAAATTCTATCTGCAGCAGCAGGTTGGTTTGGGGCAGCTCATGAATAATGTGAATGCTGAGTTTCAGAAACAGCAGAATGATGGGACAAACTGGTATAATGCTCAAAGCTTTATCAATACAGCTACAGGGGTACATTATAATGCTGTTGCTATTAAATTAGTGGTGAAAGCTTTTAAGGACTTAATTACGGTCATAATGACAGATGTAAATGTTACACAACATGGAGAGATGTTATAGAATGGGGACCCTCATGATGGCACACGTTAATCATGATATAACGGATCTATTAAGTAATAGGCTCCCTATTTCACACAGACCATCTTTGTAGGATAAAAAAGGAGGCCTCTGAATTGAATGGGCGGCTGACATATGGGACACTGTACTCGCCCGCCCAAATCGAGACTCCAGACATACATTACCCAATTATGATCCTTTCAGGGACACTGATGCAAACGCCAGGCGTTGCGTCGGGTGCAAACGTTGGGGATGCCAGAGGGAAGCCACGTCTATACCCTTAATAATATAGGATGGGTAGGTAATGGTAATATTGATCATAATATTGAATGTTGTATTCAAGTTAAAGGAACAGCGAGTGGGAGAAGTACAGGCGTGGAAAAGTACAGAG